>NW_025108592.1:0-108099 GCF_019457755.1 Venturia canescens | reverse complement strand
TATTTCTCTCTCTCTCGATCTCTCTTTCGATCTCTCTCTATCTTTCCATTTCTCTATCTCTCAATTCGCTTCATTTCGTTTTTCCTCTATCTATCTATCTATCTATCTTTCTACATTTCTACCTTTTTCTATCCCTCTCTAACTATCTCATTCTCAATTCGATTTGTTATCTCTTTTCACCACTTCATTTCTCTCTCTCTCCATCTTTGCATTTCCCTTTCTCTCTATCTTTTTCTGTCACCATACCACTACTTACCATCTCTCACCGTCTCTTTCTCTCTCTCACCGTCTCTCTCTCTCTCTCTCTCTCCTCTCTCTCTCTCTCTCTCTCTCTCTCTCTCTCTGTCTCTCTCTTCATCTTTCTTCCCATCTCTCTCTATCTTTCCCTTTCTCTACCTCTCAATTCGCTTCATTTCGTTATTCTTTCTATCTATCCATCTATCTTTCTATATTTCTATCATTTCCTATCCCTCTCTAACTATCTTTTTCTCACTTCGCTTCTATATCTCTCTTTGTCACTTCATCTCTCTCTCTCTCTCTCTCTCCACCTTTGCATCTCCCTTTCTCTCTATCTTTGTATCTCCCTTTCTCTCTAACTTTTTCTGTCACCTTACCATTACCCATTTCTCCATCTCTCACCGTCTCTCTCTCTCTCTCTCTCTCTCTCTCGAGACAGAGAAAAGTGTTTGTGCTTTCCGACCGCTTTAAAGTTTAATTTACAAAATATTTATTTGTCCATTATTGATGAATATGGTTTAACAGTGTAGTATATAGTGTTCTGTGCTGTGTGAAACAAAATTTTCGGTATTAATTGAAATTGCGGCGAATATTCTATGTAATTAAGTGACGACTTTTCCACATGAAACGTGGTCCCGCTTTTTCTGAGTGATCCGCTATCCAACTGTCAATTTATTATTATACTCTTCATTTTCTGTGCTATTTAAATTACGGTGCTTAATTATTGTGTGCTACGTAAATTGTTATAGTGTTCAGGAGCCCGAGCTTCAGTATAAACTCTTTCGGTGATACATTTTTTGTGCATAAGCTTGGCTTAAAAGATACGAAATTTAGCACTTAACCTATAAATGCCAGTGTCAGTTTAGCCATATTATTATCATTATTAAATTGCTCTCATCGATTGATATTCCTGGATCGCTGCTGCAGGAATTTTTTCGATTCTCTCTGAAGTCGTCTGCTGTGGTGGACAAGTTTACACTCTGCCTTACCGATCGCTGTTAAACTGAACTTTTGGCATCTCTCGACCTCAGCAGCCTGTTTATCGGTCTATCGATCTATAGACTAAATCATCTCTGTTTTACCGCTTCATTAGAAACTTAGTTCTGCAACTTGAGTTTTTCTAACATGACCAATAAAAAATGTGGCATATGCCGTAAATTGGCAAAAAATGATATTATTGTATGCACTGGTACTTGCAAAAACACATTCCACATAAACTGTGCATCCACGGAGTTTGAACTTGATCTCCATAACAGTGAATCGTTCAATGATTTTTTATGTGGTCCATGCAGGCTTCAGATGGAAACTCTGCATCAGGATACTCCGTTACAAAATGTCAATACAGGACCTACTACTCTGGACCTGGTTTTGAGACAGATTCAGGTTAATTCTGATCAAATAAATTCAAATTTGACCTCGTTTCAAAACATTATGACGACTCGATTTGAATCACTCACAGACACTCTTAATGGAGTAGTGCGTGATATTTCGGTACTACGTTCCGAAGTTTCTAATTTGGCCGCATCTCATGAGAATTTGTCATCGAATGTAGCTACGCTACAAACGGATGTTGCTACTTTGGACACCCGTACCAACAATATCTCGTCTGAAAATACTCAGATAAAATCATTGGTTGATGCAATTTCCTCTACGGTTGCCAGTCTGAATTCCCAAATTCATTCACCGGGGATAATCATTAGAAATTTACCAGCGACGCTCCAAGATTCTCATAGGACTCTAGTTGAAAAGGTCCTGACTACACTAGGAATTCCGGAACTGGCGTCCGAGATCTTAATCATTCGCAGCCTTAACAACAAAGTCCAGAATCCGATTGGAGTTCAGAGTGGTGATCAAAGTGCTCATGGTCAATCTCGTTCTCTCTCTCTGCTGGTCTTCTTCAAGTCGGTTGCGGTACGCGACCATGTCGTTTTGGCAAAACGGGAGAAAAAGCTCTTATCTGTTCGTGAGGTTTTCTCTCTGAATATTAATGATAATATAATAATAAAAGATTTCCTGCCACCACATATACACAAGCTACTGGGCAGTGTGCGTACTATTACCAGACAACGAGGATGGAAACATGCATGGGCTACATCGCGAGGGGTATTTGCTCGGAAAACTGATGGCTCTGAAATCTTATCTATCAACTCGGACGAGGATATAGATAAGATATTTTGACTTGCTCCGAACACTTCTCCAAAGGCGGTTCTAATCCATCAAGCTTCCTCAGAGTGCATCCAAACTAACAACGATACTGCTAATGTTTTAAAAATTTCTCAATTAAATGCGAACTCTTTGCTTGGCCACATAGACTTGATTAGAGCTCACTTCTCTACTGAGTTTTCCCATATTATCTCTATCTCGGAATCATGGTCGCATTCTCGGGTGTCGGATAATTTAGTTAAACTCAACAATTATGTGCTAATTCGAAATGATCGTGAAGGCAAATCTGGCGGAGGCGTGGCATGTTACGTCCATGAATCATTAAAAGTAAAAATTCTTGCTAGTTCTCCGTCACTATTTTCTAATGCACCCGAATATTTGATTCTGGACATACGTTCAGCTCCAAACACTGTACTGCTCTTTATTTCAATGTATAGGCGACCAAAAGGGCTTTTATTTCATGCTTTCCTTGTGGACTATTTACGGTTTGCGCCGTTTTATGAAAACATTATTATTTGTGGTGATCTTAATTGTAACTTACTGAGTAACAGCTTTGAAGCTTTATATTTGAGAGAACTCACTCACTGCCAAGCTCTGCACATTGTCAACACAGAAGCAACTCATCATACACATAATTCTAGCTCACTGCTTGACGTATTTATTGTGGATGATCGCAGTAAAATTATAAACTGTGAAAAAATATGAGATCTATTGTAACATATACAGTGAATGAATTACGTTTCCTGTAGGAATTCTGAATTTTGGAAATAAAAAAAAAATGAGATCATTTTCTAACGTAGCCAAGTACAGTGAATGAATTAAGGTTCTTGTGGAATTCATTCGTGTACACTTTTAGCCCTAATCCCTCACTTATTCATAAAAATTTTCCAGCAAACGTCACAGAGCAACAAAGGTTTCTCGAATGATTCTGCAATTATTAAGAGATTATCATCTGTTTTTATGCTAGCACGGGTTATAAACTTAAAACAGTTTACGCGTACAAGTGCATGCATTGTATCTATACGATGAACTGCACAAATTCATTTTCAACATTACACACAAGCTTGGCGTGCATGGTTTTCAATCGGAAGCTCGGGAAGAGACAATTGTTTAAATTTACTATGAAAACAATAATTAATTAGAATTGTATGAACGAGTGTGAAAAAAACCGATCCCCCAATAAAATAAGAGGGGCCCTGTTATATAATGATTTGGTAAACAATACAGATGGGTGAAATTTGTGGATAAAATTGAAAAATTAAACGAACGGATAAAGAAATGAAATCAATCAATCCCTTTATATGCCTTTATCTTGTACGGATAGATACGGCCATTCTTTCATGCCCATACGCATTTTAATTTATCGACGCGTCACTTTCACTCGTTTGTCCGTACACTCTTTTTTTTACCAAATGGGCAGATGATTGGATGAATTACACAAGTATTGAAATGGATGAACAAAGAAGTAAGCTGTGTAAACATTGATTTGAGAAAAGAAAACGCGTTGAATACGAAACTTTTGGAGTAATGAATTTATCAGTCAAACTGGTCAAGAATAGATATTTTTCTTTGTGTACACAGCGCGAGATCTTACGTCGAACTACTCAATAAAATAGTTGGATGGAAAAGGGATGGCAAATTAAAAAACAATTACATGAGAGGATCATCAAGTTTTCTTCAAATATATGGACGGATGAGGCATTCCTTCGCCGAGCTTCCGAATGAAAACCATGCACGCCAAGCTTGTGTGTAATGTTGAAAATGAATTTGTGCAGTTCATCGTATAGATACAATGCATGCACTTGTACGCGTAAACTGTTTTAAGTTTATAACCCGTGCTAGCATAAAAACAGATGATAATCTCTTAATAATTGCAGAATCATTCGAGAAACCTTTGTTGCTCTGTGACGATTGCTGGAAAATTTTTATGAATAAGTGAGGGATTAGGGCTAAAAGTGTACACGAATGAATTCCACAAGAACCTTAATTCATTCACTGTACTTGGCTACGTTAGAAAATGATCTCATTTTTTTTTTATTTCCAAAATTCAGAATTCCTACAGGAAACGTAATTCATTCACTGTATATGTTACAATAGATCTCATATTTTTTCACAGTTAAACATTTTTTAAAATTTATTTATTGACAATGCGAATATAGAAAATCATTTAAAACGACGGTCACGACCTTTTAATACTTGGCGTGCCTTTTTTACTTTTTGAAGTTTTAATATTTACTGATTTCACTTCTTTTTGCGAGACGTGACAACTATATAGGAATCGTCTTTCATTCACTATATTTGTCAACTTCAGAAAACGATCTCATTTTTTTTTCTATTTTGAAGTTTTTTATTGATAATACAAATATAGAAAATTATTGGAAACTACGGTCGCGACCTTTTAATAATTGGCGTTCTTTTTTTACTTTGTCAATTATTTTTTTTTCTAATTTAGCTTATTTTTTAGAGGCGTGACAATATTTACTTAAGAAAAAAAATACATTCATCGTCTTCGACGAAAATTTTTAAAACGATTTGTTTCAAGTTGAGTGCTTTTCTCTATGTGCCAAAAGCAATCGACACAGCCAATTTTTCTATATAGACGGACGAAAACTGTGCGGTTATGTTCATGTGAGTTGAAACCTTTTACAAGCAATAATGGTGACGATTTTGATTATCCATTCAGCAAATCGAATTTTCCAATGAAAGATTGGGAAATTCCTATGCAATGGGATGATATTTTCATTTCCTATTCCTTTTTTTGAAAAGTTCCCCTTGTTTACTTGGAAAAATGATTTTTGAAACTATCTTCTTTTCATTCATGGATTCCATGTTGACATGGATACTGTCAATGGTTTGCAATGTCCAAGGAGATGTTTCCATGGTATTCAATGTCTAAGACCACAGCTTTATGGTTATTGGTGTCCAGTGATATTTTTTTAATGGTCTTCTGTAACGTCTGAACCTGCCTCGTCAATGCAAACTATTAAATCGCAGATCTAGATATCGATAACTATGAGGAAATATATCGTAAACCATTGCACCGTTTACCTAAATATCGGGAAATATAAAATTGGCGAATATATATTGAAAAATACGAAGGCATCCACCTAGACATTGAAAACCCTATAGTCGCCAAACTAGACATCGTAAACTATAGAGCCGACGACCTAGATATCGAAAAGCTTAGAAAAACTCACCACACTATCGGAAACTATGGAGCCATTGACTTTCATATCGGGAACCATTGACAAATTCACCTTAACATCGGAAACTATGGAGCTATCGACCGGGATAGTGAAAACTATGAAGTCGTCAACCTAGTCCACGAAAACAATGGGAAAACATACCTGGACATTGAAAACTACGGAGCCGTTGATCTAGACCTCGAAAAGCATGAAGAAACATACCAAGGCGACGAAAGCCATGGAGAAATATACCTAGCCATCGAAAACCATGGAGCTGTCGATGTAGACATCGAAAACAATGGAACCGTCGACCTAGACCATGAAAACCATGGAGAACCATAACCAAACATCGAAAACTATGGAATTGTTGACCTAGCATCAAAAGCCATGACGGAATATACCTGGACCACGAAAACCATGAAGGAACATACGTAGACATTGAAAAATATATAGACACATACCTAGACATCGAAAAGTATGGAGTCATCGACCTAGATCACGGAAATGATGAAGAAATATACCTAGAAAACAAAAACTATGGAAACTCAGACCTAGCCATCGAAAACTGTGGAACCATCAATTTAGACCACGAAAACCATGGAGAAACATACCCAGACATCGAAAAACATGGAGGAATATACCTGAACCACGAAAACCATGATGAAACATGCCTAGACATTGAAAACCATGGAGGAATATACCTGGACGACGAAAAACATGGAGGAATATACCTGGACCACGAAAACCATGGAAGAATCTACGTAGACCACGAAAACCATAGAAAAACATATCCATACATCGAAAACCATGGAGGAATATACCTGGACCACGAAAACCACGTAGGAACATATCCAGACATCGAAAACCATGAAGGCATATACTTAGACATCAAAACCCATGGAAGAATTATCCTAGACCACGAAAACCATGAAGAAACATGCCTAGACATTGAAAACCATGGAGGAATATACCTAGACATCGAAACCCATGGAGGAATTATCCTCGACCACGAAAACCCGAGAGAAACATACCTGAACATCGAAAACTGTGGAGCCGTCGACCTCAACTGCGAAAACCATGAAGAAACATACCCAGACCACGAAAACTATGAAGAAACATATCCATACATTGAAAACCATGGAGAAATATACCTGGACCACGAAAACCATGTAGGAACATATCCAGACATCGAAAACCATGAAGGAATATACCTAGACATCAAAACCCATGGAGGAATTATCCTAGATCACGAAAACCATGGAGAAGCATACTTGGGCATCGAAAACTGTGGAGCCGTCGACCTCGACCCCGAAAACCATGATAAAACATGCTTAGACATTGAAAACCATGGAGGAATATACCTAGACATCAAAACCCATGGAGGAATTATCCTCGACCACGAAAACCCGAGAGAAACATACCTGAACATCGAAAACTGTGGAGCCGTCGACCTCGACTGCGAAAATCATGAAGAAACATACCCAGACCACGAAAACCATGGAGAAACAAATCCAGCCATCGAAAACCATGGAGGAATATACCTGAACCACGAAAACCATGATGAAACATGCCTAAACATTGAAAACCATGGAGGAATATACCTGGACGACGAAAAACATGGAGGAATATGCCTGGACCACGAAAACCATGTAGGAACATATCCAGACATCGAAAACCATGAAGGAATATACCTAGACATCAAAACCCATGGAGGAATTATCCTAGACCACGAAAACCATGAAGAAACATGCCTAGACATTGAAAACCATGGAGGAATTATCCGAGACCACGAAAACCATGGAGAAACATACCTGGACATCGAAACCTGTGGAGCCGTCAACCTCGATCGCGAAAACCATGGAGGAATATATCTGGACATAAAAAACTATGGGGTCGTCCACCTAGAAATCGAAATTCGCGATAGAATGTACCTAAACCTAGTCCTCCAAAACCCATGATCTATCGCCCTAGACATCCTCGAAAAATCCAGCGGCGTCGACCAGAATTTTATATTTTTTTATTTTTATTATTTATTATTTAATGTTATTCGTATTATTCAATTTTTTTGTTTTCTTATATTATTATCATTTTATATTATATATTGTATAATATAATATATATATTATATTATATATTAATTATAATAAAATATTTATTATAATAATATTTTATTATTAATTAATATTAATAAATAAAATATATATTATATAATTATATACATATTTTATGCGCAAACCAGGAGCTGGTATTGCCCCCGCTGTGCGCCCATTCTCTGTCTCTCTCGCTCGGCGACGCAGAAGGAGAGGGGGTAGCCGCGTTCAGCGCAGTGCGTGACGTAGAGTGTGACAAAAGTAAGAAATCGTGCAAAGGACGTAAGTCCAAATGTAAACAAGCGTAACTTACGCCACTCTGTCTCTAAGAAAATGAAAATCCCGAAATGATGGATTTTAAATCACTAACGTTACATATCTCAGGATCTACTGGACGGATTTACTTGCAACAAAAACCAATGGAAAGAGAAAAATCGAAAAAAAATCGTCACAAATTTTCAAGTTCTTTTATGAAATGGTTTATTTGTGAGAACCATTTGAAAATTCTGTGACGTCATAAAACCGGCATATTCGCGTATATAAGAGTAGCGGCAGGGCTCGCGCTGGCTTTTCTTTTGCGCTGCAATTTTTCCTTTTAATACTTGGCGTCGAGCCGCTACCGCGTCTCTTGATCAGTCACTAAAACTGAGGCTCCTTTTATAGCTGGTCATGACCTAATAAGCGTCTCTTATAGATTTCCTGTTCAAGTTGCTACTCAGCGGGCAATTACTAGACGAGTTCTGAAGCATTTCAGTGATGAAGAATTTACTGAGACTCTGGGCGAGTTACTTGAGTGCAATAATCTTAATACATTTTTTACTTTTTCGGTTTCGACAGAAATTGATAACTTTGTCAGCACTCTAAGCTCTCAAATATTAGCATCACTGGATATTCATGCTCCTCTACGTACGTTTAATATTACCCGACCTCTTGCGCCCTGGCTATCTGAGGACCTCAAAGCCCGTATTAAGCTTAAGAACACGATTTATAAACAGGCTAAGCGTTCTGGTAATATACTCACTATGGCAATATACAAACAATATAGAAGTGAACTAGTTGCTCACATTAGACTGGTCAAAAACCAATATTACTTTACGAGACTCTCTAACATATCAAATCCTTCAGCACTCTGGAAAGAACTAGCGAATCTTGGTCTAGTGAGGGCAAATTGTTCATCTCCGTTCACCTTTTTTTCGCCGGATGTTTTAAACGCTTACTATGTACAAGTCTCCTGTGTCACTCCTGCAGTGGATTTCAATACAGTATTGAGCTTACTTGGGCCTTTACTTGTGAACAAGCCGACTTTTGTATTCTCTGATATCACAGTGGACTCACTTCGCTTAATCATGATGAATAAAATATCCACGTCTCTCGCTGCAGGTCCGGATAATATCTCACCGTTTGCGCTGAAGAAAAGCCTATCTAAAATTTTACCAATGCTTGTGGCACTATTTAACGGATGTATTAAACTCTCCTACTTCCCTTTGCTATGGAAAAAAGCCTACATACGACCCCTTATCAAATGTAATCCACCGTCGTCGCCCTCGGATACTCGACCCATTGCAAATTTGAGTGAACCTGCTAAGTTACTTGAACGTTTAATTTTTGACCAAATTGTTGATTTTTGTAATACGCACAATCTTTTTGATCCTCGTCAATCGGCTTATCGCTCTCGATACAGCACTCAGACGGCTCTACTCCGCTTAAATCAGGATATCGGAGAGGCTGTAGACAAAAGAAAAATAACGCTGCTTGTCCTGTTCGATTTCAGCAAAGCCTTTGACACCGTACCGCATCTAAATTTGTTGCTGAAACTTCGAGGCTTTGGTTTTTCTGATTCAGTCTTACAGTTTTTTCATAGTTATTTAACAGGAAGATCCCAAGCATGCATTGATGCGGCTGGACATTGCTCGAGCTGGGCTTCTACAACATCAGGAGTTCCACAAGGATCAGTCCTTGGCCCTTTACTCTTTTCGTTGTACATCAATGATATTGGTGACGTTTTAACGCACTGTAATCACCTGACTTTTGCAGATGATACCCAGATTTATCGCTCTTGTTTTCCATCCGATATCATTGAAGAACTGAGATTAGTTACTCATGATGCTCAAGCAATTTCCAATTACGCAGCTGCAAATGGTCTCAAACTGAATCTAAATAAATCTAAAGTAATTATACTCGGTAGCAATAAGTTTATTAGTCGACTCGATATAGCGGCCTTGCCACCCTTTACCATAAATGGTGTTGTTGTTCCATTTGTAAATGAGATTAGAAATTTAGGAGTACTGATGTCATCAAACTTGTCATGGAAAAAGCATATTAATAGCATTTCTAGCAAGGCAAACTTGGTGCTGTATCGATTGCGCTATCACAGGAGAGTATTATCTACACAAACGAAATCTTTATTAGTATCAACACTGATGTTTCCTGCATTAGATTACTGCTGTACCGTCTATAATGATCTCACACAGGAACTTAATAATAAGCTTGAAGTATTACAAAACAGTGGCATTCGTTATATTTTTAATTTAAGACGAGATGAGCATATAACCCCATATCGTAGACAGCTGGGATGGCTTACCGTTAGTTCTCGGAGACTTTATTTTATTGGCATCTTGATGTACCGTATAGTTAACAATCAAGCTCCGACTTATCTGACTGAATTATTTCATCCAGCCACTATATCTCAGAGAGCAAATCAGAGGCGGTCACCTGATGTCTTTTACATTCCGACTCACAGAACTACAACTTTCAGGAAATCGTTCGTGCTTACGGCTATATTTTTGTGGCATTCACTATCTATTGTGATGCGTGAGTCTCCTTCTGTTGAAATTTTCAAAAGGCGTTTATTCTCACATTTATTTCAACTTGAAGACCCAAATCTGTAATTTGTAATGAATTTTCTTCTAAATCTTATATTCAGTCTAAATCTTATACATTACCCTTATATGTTCTCAACCGACTTTCTTGTTTATCACTCGATAATGTCTTTAATGATGCACTACTACCACCGCTGTTGCATAGCCAACAGATCCTCAGTCTATCTCCAGTTCTTCTTAATTTAAGTACGGAAATGTTAAGTTAAATTAATGTTTATATTATTTTTCTGAATTATATCTCATTGTTCGGTTAAACCATATCATTGCTATTGTTACGTCGGGTGGTTGAATTCCCGGATTTATCGGAGAAGAACACGGGGAACCGACGTGTAAGTCTATGTTGGATCCTTACCTTTAAGAGGGGGAGAACTTCCCTCTTGGGAGAAGAACCCGTGTACGCGAAATAATCGTAGGTGATTCGGGGAACGAACGAGTAAAATGAAAGAGGAAAAAAGTAACAAAAAGGGGGGAATACCGTTATTTTACTCACCCCTAGTCGAGGGTTACCGTCTCGACGCCTGCAGGTACGATCGGTGCCGGTGGTGTAGGCGGTTCAGCTGTAGCGGCGACGGCGGGGCGAGGGGTCGGGCTTACCACCGCGACCGGTGCGTTCTTTGGAAAATTCGTGAAAGAGATGTGGCGTACCACGTAGGTGGATCCGCCAGGTGTTGACGGTGCGGAGTCTGTCGACACGTCCGAAAGCTCGCCCGATTCGGTGACGGTTGCCGGGGTTGGAAGACCGGTGGTGACGGACACAACGCTAATTGACGCGGAGGGTGAACCGCGACTGGTTATCACAATACGGCTGTTCGGTGTATTTTCGTTGCCGGTTCTCTGACTCTGGGCCTGGTACAGGAGGGCTTTCGCCTTGCGAACTTGGAACGCCCTGCCGGCCCGGCGCTTAGGCATGGTACTCGAACATCTTAACAATTTTCGCGGGGATCAGGATCTGCTCACTGTAGGTGGTGGAAGGAATTCTACGCTCCGTGCCGATTTTACAAGGCGCGGAGGGCGAAGAATAAGGGGTCGCAATACGCGCCGATTTGGTAGGCGCAGTGGTTGCGAGGGATGAGAGGGTTTCCTGTGCCGACGTGCCGAATAGTAAGGCTCGGAAGGCAGAAATCAGGATTACCCGCGCTTATCGTAACAGCGCAGGTGGTTGAGAGCAGATGATGAACCCCAAAAAAAATTGTCAAGAACCAAAAGAGAACTGCTGATGAATTCACGAACCAAAAGATTTAGTAGCCGGTTTTTGGAAATTTGCGGTAAAACCCGGAAGAAAAATGTTGGAAATCGGCGGCGGAAATAAATAAAGAGTATTTACCGATAAACGCGAAGGAGCCGAAAATGATTATGAGTGATGCGGAGTATGATGTGCACACTTGTAGTTTATTGTGAATAAAAATGAGCACGGAAGTATCTCCGTAAAGGGTTAACAAAATGGTTTACAAAAAAAAGTGACGATTTTAGCCTTGCGACGTTTTACAAAGGTCCTCCTCGGATTGAGAGACGCAGTGGACTGATGAGAGATCGAGAACTGAGCGCGTTACAATCTTGCGCTCTTAAATAAACACCCCGAGAAGGCACCCCGAGAGAGAGAAAAAATGACGTGATTGCAACTAAGCAGTTTTGGCCATGGTTGACACATACGCGCGCACATACGTGCGTCGCGCGACTCGAGGGTGTAATACGATTCCTTCAGATAAGCGGCCGTCTTCGGGAGTGACTTCTCGAGCGTAGGTACAATGTTGCGCTCCATATACTTTACTTTTTCTATAGATTGTAGTCTTTCGCTCGCTTAATTTATTTTATCTTGCGTTATGGAGAAATACGCCTGTATTCCCGTTGAAATCGTTGGATATATAATAGGAATTAGTTATCCATCGATTACCCTTATTTTTACTCTTTTTATAATTACGGCGCGTACCATGTTCGTTTATTGGAATATCAACGATCAACTAACCTTGGTTAATTGGTCGTTGATTTGACAGCTGATTGTTGCGGGATGATGACCTTCCGAGTTCTAAAGAGATGAAGCGAGTGAAAATGTTTGACGATCGAGTGTAGGTCTAGCTGGTTACAATTTTCTATGTACGGATCTCGAGCGTACAGGTTTGCGGGCGTGGCCCTCGACGGTATCCACGACCGCGGTACGGGGGACCGAATATTGCAGGTAGGAATTCGTGGAGCGGATATTTCGTAAATGGGCTATTACCGAAACTGATTATCGTAAGTATACGAGAGTTAATTTTTTCAGGAGGTCGTACCGCGCTCGTGAGATCGCGCCAGCACCGGATGAAGCTATCGGATATCGTCTGGAGACTTTTGCTGATAAGGGTGATCAGCAAAACACTTCTCCGCTCGCGTGAGAAAGAAATTGTGATGACTTCATCTCGCGAGCCGTTGTGTATCGGATATTCTCAACGGATGCGAGCGCGGCGGTGAGCCACGTGGTGCTCTTGTTACCACGGGGCTAAATAGCGAGTAGGCATATCTCTTTCCTTCCCTTTCGTTTACGAATTCAATAGCGGCCACTCTCAAGTGTCTTCGCCGGTTCGAACTCGAAGAGCGTGCACATCTCTGTGCGTACAAGTATATGTATGTATGTATATGTATGTATGCGTATGTATATGTATATGTAAGTGTGCACAATAAAATTTATATATCTATAGTATGGGCTTCGGGATTGATTTCGAAAGTCGTCGTTAGTCGTCGACGAGGGGGTAGACCCTAGGACGTAACACTATACTATTGTTATATACTTATTATATTTTGTAAAACTTTATTTGTATTTCAGCCCTAAGGATTTTTTCCAGGGCAAATAAATAAATCAATCAATCAATCAATCTCTCTCTCTCTCCCTCTCTCTCTCTTTCTCTCTCTCTCTCTTTCTCTCTCTCTCTCGCCGTCTCTCTATCTTTCTCTTTCTCTCCCTCTCTCTCTCTTTCACTGTCTGTCTGTCTCCCTCTCTCTCTCTCTTTCTTTCCATCTCTCTCTATCTTTCGATTTTTGTATCTCTTAATTCGTTCTATTTTGTTATCCCTCTAACTCCCGATATCTATCTATCTTTCTATCTCTCTATTTCTTTCTATCCCTCTCTCACTATCTTTTTCTTACTTCGCTTCTATATCTATCTTTGTCTCTTCATTAATCACTCTATCTCGGCATCTCCCGTTCTCTCTATCTTTATACCTATTAACTATATCTATCCCTAACACCGAAAGTTTTTCTCTCAATAGTCGTTAGCCCCTCTGAATCGCACGAGCCAATGGCGATCGGCGTTAGAGAGGACAAGAATTGACATGCACATGCGCCTTAACGCTTTATGTTGCACTTACTTCACACGCTTCCGTAAACGTTCACCAGTGTAGCCTCCAATCCTCGGGGGCCTATAAAAGTTTAAAATGAAAAAAAAAATTGTGCAAATTTGTTTCAGTTTTTATTCCTATTTATATTTCTCTCACCTCTGAAGAGTAGCGAAGCGTAGCGTGGCCGAACGATGAAAATACAATAGTTACGTTCGAGAACGCTACTGTACAGATGGCGCCACTATACTTTTGCCGGAACGACGCGCTCCGAAGCTTCGAGAATGCGCCACTCTTGGGCTGGCTGGCCTGACCGGGCAGTCTGAGCACAGGACTGGAAGAGAGCGGACGCGTAATCTTTCGAATAGTGCAACATTAAATAAAATATTTCGAGGACGCGTGCAGTTTTGGAGTACAATCCCATCGGTCTCTGATAGCTTCGTGGTCTCGGTACGTCTGAGCGTAAAAAGACTAGATCACGACGAGATCCTACATTTTCCCTGTGCCAGTATAAAATCCAAAAGAATCGCTTGTTACTTTTTAAGCGAACGTCTGATTGAAAAAGAGTTTTTGGTTTTTGTTTGTTACAGAAAATGGGGAAACCACTCGTCTTCGTGACTGGAAATATAAAGAAACTAGAAGAGGTCGTATCAATATTAGGGAAGAATTTTCCCTGTGAGATCATAAACAAAGACATTGATCTAGCGGAATATCAAGGGGATGCGGATGATATAAGCATAGCAAAATGTCGTGCAGCGTATGAAATCGTAAAAGGTCCGGTGATCATCGAGGATACGTGCTTATGTTTCGACGCGATGAACGGTCTACCGGGTCCTTACATTAAATGGTTCTCGGACAAGCTAGGACCCGATGGACTGCACAAAATGCTAGATGGTTGGAAGGATAAAGGTGCTGAAGCAATATGCACGTTTGCTTACACGAACGGAGACTCGGACGGATCTGTCATCCTTTTCAAAGGTCGTACAAGAGGAACAATCGTCAGTCCAAAAGGTCCCCGGGACTTCGGTTGGGATCCCATTTTTCTTCCAGACGGTTACGACCAAACTTATGCAGAATTACCGAAATCGGTAAAAAATGAAATCTCACACAGACACCGAGCATTAGAAAAATTGACGGATTATTTTAACGGCAAAGAAACTCTCGTACATTGCAATTAATTTTTTACATATTATATGTTAAACAAATGTACCATCATTAAAATTTCATTTTCAAACACGATCATTATTTTAACGGCTTATTTATTCAATCCCTCGAACCTCTCTCTTTCTCACTCTTTTTCGCTGTCTCTCTCCATCTCTCTCCATCTTTCCATTTCTCTATGTATCAATTCGCTCTATTTCGTTATTCCTCTATATATCTATCTATCTTTCTAAATTTCTATCTTTTTCTATCCCACTCTAACTATCTCTTTCTAACTTCGCTTTGTTATCTCTCTTCGTCACTTCATTTCTCTTTTTCCATCTTTGCATTCCCCTTTCTCTCTATCTTTTTCTGTCACCTTACCACTACCTACCATCTCTCACCGTCTCTCTCGCTCACCGCCTCTCTCTCTCTCTCTCTCTCGATCTCTCTTTCGATCTCTCTCTATCTTTCCATTTCTCTATCTCTCAATTCGCTTCATTTCGTTTTTCCTCTATCTATCTATCTATCTATCCTTCTACATTTCTATCTTTTTCTATCCCTCTCTAACTATCTCATTCTCAATTCGATTTGTTATCTCTTTTCACCACTTCATTTCTCTCTCTCTCCATCTTTGCATTTCCCTTTCTCTCTATCTTTTTCTGTCACCATACCACTACTTACCATCTCTCACCGTCTCTCTCTCTCTCTCTGTCTCTCTCTCTCTCTCTGTCTCTCTCTTCATCTTTCTTCCCATCTCTCTCTATCTTTCCCTTTCTCTATCTCTCAATTCGCTTCATTTCGTTATTCTTCTATCTATCCATCTATCTTTCTATATTTCTATCATTTCTTATCCCTCTCTAACTATCTTTTTCTCACTTCGCTTCTATATCTCTCTTTGTCTCTTCATCTCTCTCTCTCTCTCTCTCTCTCCACCTTTGCATCTCCCTTTCTCTCTATCTTTGTATCTCCCTTTCTCTCTAACTTTTTCTGTCACCTTACCATTACCCATTTCTCCATCTCTCACCGTCTCTCTCTCTCTCTCTCTCTCTCTTTTTCTCTCTCTCTCTTTCTCTCTCTCTCTCTCGCCGTCTCTCTATCTTTCTCTTTCTCTCCCTCTCTCTCTCTTTCACTGTCTGTCTGTCTCCCTCTCTCTCTCTCTTTCTTTCCATCTCTCTCTATCTTTCGATTTTTGTATCTCTTAATTCGTTCTATTTTGTTATCCCTCTAACTCCCGATATCTATCTATCTTTCTATCTCTCTATTTCTTTCTATCCCTCTCTCACTATCTTTTTCTTACTTCGCTTCTATATCTATCTTTGTCTCTTCATTAATCATTCTATCTCTGCGTCTCCCGTTCTCTCTATCTTTATACCTATTAACTATATCTATCCCTAATACCGAAAGTTTTTCTCTCAATAGTCGTTTCCCCCTCTGAATGGCACGAGCCAATGGCGATCGGCGTTAGAGAGGACAAGAATTGACATGCACATGCGCCTTAACGCTTCATGTTGCACTTACTTCACACGCTTCCGTAAACGTTCACCAGTGTAGCCTCCAATCCTCGGGGGCCTATAAAAGTTTAAAATGAAAAAAAAAAATTGTGCAAATTTGTTTCAGTTTTTATTCCTATTTATATTTCTCTCACCTCTGAAGAGTAGCGAAGCGTAGCGTGGCCGAACGATGAAAATACAATAGTTACGTTCGAGAACGCTACTGTACAGATGGCGCCACTATACTTTTGCCGGAACGACGCGCTCCGAGGGTACTTAAACTTAGCCCCCCTATTTCGACTTTTTAAATTTTTTCTAACGCGAATCGTTTGAGGGTCGTTTGACGGTGTTTGTTTGATCAATTAAAACGTTTGTTTGATCATAATAATTCTAAAAAACGAAATTGAAAATTTGAAAAAAGTTAGCCCCAATTTTTTAATATTTTTATAGTAGCAAGGTTTAATTAGGGTCAAATCAACGCGGAATCGTTTGACGGTGATGAATATACGTTTGTTTGATCACAGTTATTGTAAAAAGAAGAAAGAAAGACATTCCAAAAAATGTTTGATGATCGGCCATTTCACCCAGAGCAGTCAATCTCAAAAAATATCGCTGTTCTTCTAATTTTCACTGAAACCATTTTATAATCGTTTGGTAGTGATTGTTAGATCAATTGAGACATTTTTAAAAAATATAATCACTCTAAAATACGAAATAGGGTATTTTACCTTTTTTTGAAAACTGTTTTAAAACAATCCTAAGATCGTAATAAACCAGTGGAATTTTTATTTAAATTTTATAAGACCGAAAAGTGTCTTAAAAACTATTTTTTATTTATGATTTTCAATTTTCGCGCGGAAACGCTAGCCGCCATGTTGTTTCGGTTTGTGACGTCACTCCGTTAGTAAACAATACAATTGCGAAAGACCAAGTAACAAGATTTGTGAAATTACTGAGTTATAATGGTATATCATTGGTGTCTTGTGCCTAAATGCCATAATACGAGTGTAAAAACGCCCCAAAAATTGTGGATTCAAGTGCCAAGTGATATCAAAATGAGAAACACTTGGTTGAAACTGGCAAGAAGAGATCCCAAATCATTGTCCACAAAGACAAAACTGTATTTCTGTGAAGACCACTTTGATGTAAGTATGCGTTATAAATGGTAAATTAACTATGAATTAAACAAAAGAAACTTTCATGTTAATAATAAAAAACAAACGTCATATTTTGTAATGTATTTATAGGTTATATCATGTATACCTATGATATGTAGTGAGTTGAAAATTTCATAAATATTATTCCATATTGTAGATGCAAAATGATATGGAAAATTATACAGAGTATAAGATAATGGGTTCCGTGAAACGAATTTGCATGAAACCAAACTGTGTACCATCCAGATTTGATTGCCAAAAAAACAGGAAACACAAGTCCACTCCAAGTGAACCTCGGCAGGCTTTTATTAAAAGGCAAAGAATGTCTACAATTAAGGAGATTGAAGAGACCATGCAAAATGAGAATTATGTTATATCATTACCATCTTGTAGTCAAGGTTATTTATTTTATTTGTAGTTTATGCAGTTGTAATAAATTATCTATAGTATCACTAGAACAGATTTTATATTAACCCTATTTTACTATTATTTCCAGATTCTTTGACACCTGAAATTAAGAAGTGTGATGATAAAGCAGTTCAAGTAGTACAAGCCCAGGAGCATAAAGCAATTCAAGTCTGTCATTTAACATACTACAAAAGTAGAAGTGTGCAGACTGGTATAAAAAAAAAAGATAGCATGACGTCACCTTTCAAGACAACTGTGTGTACTGCAACATCACCCTTTAAAGTATCTCAGGGAAGAATGAGCAAGCTATGTATATCTACTCTATCAGCCACTAAAAGGAAACTGAATTTTTTCGAAGATAAATATGGGAGTGATGAGTCATATACGTCATCAATAGCAGGCTCGGCGGTAGATTCCTCTCCATATAAAATATCTAGTCAATCAAAAAGTACTTCTGATGCTAGCTCTCAAGAGAAATTCGAAAAAGCTGAAAAAATAAATCTACTGAGTACTTTGTCTAAGATAAAAAGTAAGCCTCGATTATATATTGGTTTACGAAAGAAACTCTATTTTCTGATAGATTTGATTGAAAAACACACTAAAATTTCTGAACGAAATATTTTATTATGCTTGATGCGAATAAAATTAAATAGGACATTTGCACAACTCGCTGATGATTTTGATATGTCGGGGACTCAAGCTAGCAATGTATTTTTCAACGCGATGCCAGAAATTGTGAAAGTACTTTCACCCTTTATTAAACAGTTTTCAATTAATACAATCAAGAAGAACCTACCTATTGCTTTTAGGCATAAATATAATAAAGTTACATGTATAATAGACTGCTTGGAAATTGAAATCCAAAAACCAAAAAAAGCCATGCACCAAGCATTAACCTGGTCAGACTACAAAAAAACTAATACCATAAAATATTTAATATCATGTACACCTGATGGGCTCGTGAATTTTGTGTCTACTGGATATGCAGGAAGGATAAGTGATGTGAACTTAGTTGAACACAGCAAATTTTTAGATAGTTTGCCATCTAACGCTTGCATTTTAGCTGACAGAGGGTTTAAGCACCTTGAACATTTTTTATCTCAAAAAGGATTTACTTTGCTGAGGCCTCCGAGTGTTTCTGCAGGTTCTAAATTAACAAAATCTGAAGTGCGGCAAACAAAACAAATAGCCAGTCTTAGAATTCATGTCGAGAGGGTCATTCGAAGATTAAGAGAATTTGGCATGTTAAAGATGCATTCAGTGATAAATATAAATCTAATTTGTATGTTAGATTTGTGCATTATAACGGCTTGTGCCTTGATTAATTTACAAGATGCCCTTATTAAATAAATGAAAACCTGCCTCGCCCTAGTACAGTTATCCACATATTGTGAAAATTGTATCAAAATCAATCAAGTGATTTTGAAGGATGAAATGAATTCCTAGACAAGCAACTTTGGTTTTATACAAGGTATTATTATATTATAATAAAAAAATATAACCAATAAAAAGTCGTTTTATTATTTCCATTGTGCACTGTATAAAAATGATGTTGGTCAGTCAACACATGGCTGAGTTGATTTGAAGAATGGGTCAACGTGGCCACCATAACAGATGTTAGTGATCTAGTAATAGATGTGTATTTTTCAAAATTGCATGTGCAAAATATGTGAATACGTAGGCAGTACTATATATCGACTGAGTGAAACCCGACGTGTTACTCGTGTAGTCCAAAAAATAAATGCACGATGATTTATAAGAAGTTGTTCGATCTATTCTCTGGAAACTTGCTTCAATAATGAGCAATTCATTACTAAAGGTTATAAAAAAAAACTATTTCAAACGTAATGAAGAAAAAAAATGAATCTGTTAAATCTTGGTAATGTATGAAAAACATTTGGTTCAAAGGAACAAAAGGTTGTCAAATAAATGCAAAAGGGACGAGTACATCGGATGACGAATAAACAAAATTTTTAACATAATGGTGTGTAAAAAAAATTACGAAACCAACTGTGTTTGAATAAAACAATTAAGAAAAGCTTTCACAAATTATGAAAAAACATTATATTAAAAAAAATAAAAATCTGGAATTATTTTGTAAAGGAAAAAAAAATTCAAATAGAACGTGAAAAATTCATTCTTACGGGAAGTATCCGGAACTTGAGAAAGTTCTAAAACTTGCTTCAAATGAGCAATTCATTACTAAAGGTTATAAACAAACCATTTCAAACGTAATGAATAAAAAAAATGAATCTGCTAAATCCTGGTAATGTATGAAAAACGTTTGGTGTTCAAATGAACAAAACGTTGTCAAATAAATGCAAGTGACGAGTACATCGGATGACGAATGAAAAAAATTAAAAACATAATGGTATGTAAAAAAAATTATGAAACCAACTGTAAATAATTTCAACAACACAATTAAGAAAAGCTTTCACAAATCGTGAAAAAAACATTATATTTAGAAGAAATACAAATCCGTAATTATATTGTAAAGGAAAAAAAAATTCAAATAGAACGTGAGAAATTCATTCCTACGGGAAGCATCCGGAACTTGAAAAAGTTTTAGTGAATCAAAAAGTTACCAAAAAATCGCATCAAAGGTAAAAGTCATTTGTTACTCTATGGTGACAGATACTTAGAAGAAAATCGATTCTTCTCAGACTTTCAGGATCCCTTGGTATTCACAATATTCGATGTCGATTTCGTGTCGGTACAAATTATGTTTAAATATGTGCTAAAAGTACTTGTCCGGCCCATCACTTTTCATTCAAATTGCTCATTCAAATAAAAATCAGGGCTCTTTTAGATCTAATGGATCATATGTATGCCTACAGAGGGAATTGAGAAAATTATCTCCAAGAGATTTTAACTTAATTGCATTCAATTTTTCTGTAATATACAAGAGATATTATTGTGTATTGATGAAAAAATACCCTTCGGACGATAAAAATTGTCAAGCTTCCAAATTAACTCTCCAGTTTATATTGAAATGACGGCAATTTTTACTTCACATTTCCTTCTTCAACCGAATTTTATTTGTTATAGCAACTAACCTATTCAATTACTGAAGATATTCAACTGATAATAAATCACATTTTAATAAATTTTCGAGAGGATTCGTCTGTATAATCTCGTTTTTTTTTATTATCACATACACAATTGCACTTTGTTAAAATCAACATAAAAACATGAGTGAATTGTTGCGAAGAAATAGTTGCCGCCGGGCATATATGAGATGATGTTCGAATTCAAGTGGGCGTGTAACGGCAGCGTTAATACTAGTTCCATAAAAATAATACATTAATTAAGGTCTAGTTTGATTTTTATTTGAATGAGCAATTTGAATGAAAAGTGATGGGCCGGACAAGTACTTTTAGCACATATTTAAACATAATTTGTACCGACACGAAATCGACATCGAATATTGTGAATACCAAGGGATCCTGAAAGTCTGAGAAGAATCGATTTTCTTCTAAGTATCTGTCACCATAGAGTAACAAATGACTTTTACCTTTGATGCGATTTTTTGGTAACTTTTTGATTCACTAAAACTTTTTCAAGTTCCGGATGCTTCCCGTAGGAATGAATTTCTCACGTTCTATTTGAATTTTTTTTTCCTTTACAATATAATTACGGATTTGTATTTCTTCTAAATATAATGTTTTTTTCACGATTTGTGAAAGCTTTTCTTAATTGTGTTGTTGAAATTATTTACAGTTGGTTTCATAATTTTTTTTACATACCATTATGTTTTTAATTTTTTTCATTCGTCATCCGATGTACTCGTCACTTGCATTTATTTGACAACGTTTTGTTCATTTGAACACCAAACGTTTTTCATACATTACCAGGATTTAGCAGATTCATTTTTTTTATTCATTACGTTTGAAATGGTTTGTTTATAACCTTTAGTAATGAATTGCTCATTTGAAGCAAGTTTTAGAACTTTCTCAAGTTCCGGATACTTCCCGTAAGAATGAATTTTTCACGTTCTATTTGAATTTTTTTTTCCTTTACAAAATAATTCCAGATTTTTATTTTTTTTAATATAATGTTTTTTCATGATTTGTGAAAGCTTTTCTTAATTGTTTTATTCAAACACAGTTGGTTTCGTAATTTTTTTTACACACCATTATGTTAAAAATTTTGTTTATTCGTCATCCGATGTACTCGTCCCTTTTGCATTTATTTGACAACCTTTTGTTCCTTTGAACCAAATGTTTTTCATACATTACCAAGATTTAACAGATTCATTTTTTTTCTTCATTACGTTTGAAATAGTTTTTTTTTATAACCTTTAGTAATGAATTGCTCATTATTGAAGCAAGTTTCCAGAGAATAGATCGAACAACTTCTTATAAATCATCGTGCATTTATTTTTTGGACTACACGAGTAACACGTCGGGTTTCACTCAGTCGAGGTTACATAACATAATTTTTTGGACTACACGAGTAACACGTCGGGTTTCACTCAGTCGAGGTTACATAACATAAATGTACTTGTCTCCAATTTTTTTACAGCACTCATGCTGTTTTCACGGTTTGATTTGACTACTTTTTGTGCACTGTGAACTTGAAAAAAATTCACAGGACATGTTACGACACAACTATTATCGTTAATTCATTTTTTTGTTCGTTCCAAGAAATACACATAACTATTCTTGGCGTTTCTCGGCCAACTTCTTTTTTCGACCTTAGCATCATCAGCAAAAACCCATGACGTACCAGATCTTAACATGTTCGTATAATGCCCTTCAAATACTGTTCGACCATGATGGAAAATAGCACTATTGACTTTATATTTTTCGCCGCAAACAGTAACTACAGCGGATGGAATACCTTTAATACTAAAATCAATCTTTGAAAGTTTCATAGTTTTTTCATCTATAGATAATATTAAAAGTTGAAGAATCAAAACGTTTTTAACAGTTGATAGCGAAGTTTTTGTTAAGAGTGTTCCCATTCCGCCACAAGCATTGCACTGATGTCCTTCAATCGGATTCCACTGAGACAAACTATGTTCAATTAATTCCTGTAAAGTAAAAGCTTTTTTAACACGCGGAAAGCTCAAAACTAGTATATTATTTGCTTGTTCATTTGTGGTCGTATATTGACAAGCTTTACAACGAACTTTAATAATCAATTTATGTTCTACAGCATTTCGAAGTAAATCAGATTTTTTGCAGATTCCCATGAAAAATTCAGAAACGTCGTGCTGTTTTTTTTGAATAAACGATTCTCCTACATATTCTCTTACAGCGCATAAACTCACTGATTTATTTCTTTCCACATAAGACCGAAGTAAAAGAGGTATAGGATTTTCTTTCTCCTCCGAAGTTCTGAAAAATTCTTCCCTAAGAGGTTTGCAATTGAAAATACATTGTATAATAGAATTAGCATAACACGAAACACCATCCGTATTGGTTAATCCGTTAATAGACCAGGAGCTCATATTTTTCCATTCACTTGGCGCTGATTGACACTCCATAACATTTTTGGGTATAGCCCAAACAAAATCTGGAATTTTGGGAGCCCATTGTTTGGCAAACTTTATGAGGGCAAGATCTGTACGAAACTTCTGTCTGAGACGATTGTATTCCCTTATAGCTAACTCATCTGCTTTTACAGAATGGGGATCGAAATTGATTAAATGTAGTCCGTCTAAGGTAGTAACACGAGAAAGACCGACATAAGTCTGTCCACAAGTGAATATAGAATTTCCTGCATCGATCGCAACACAATCTAAGCTTAATCCTTGACTTTTATGTATAGTAATCCCATAGCTTAGACATAAGGGGAATTGTTTCCGTACGACATAAACTCTATCCATTATTTGGAATTTAACACTTGCCCGTTCTATTTCGTATTCTAATCCCGTTTTTAGACGAATTTTAATTTTCTCCACATCATTTTTATCAAGTGAATGAATTGTTGAAACAATTTTACCGATTGCTCCATTAACTAGACCTAACGTAACATCAATATTTCGTCTAAGCATGACCTTGGCTCCAATTTTAACGCTTATCCGATTTGCAAGACCAGCGGTTCGAGAAGTATCCTCGTTATCAACAGATAAAATTTTCATTGCCTTCAATTTATTGTAACGAGGACAGTCTATATCATCGCAAGCTATTAGTATAATTTCCTCTGAGGGCAGCCGATTTAACATAGCTTCGTTTAAAACATCACACATATGATTTGTAGGCAATAGACAAACGGCATCATCTGGTAATCCTTCAAGATAAGTACACAGTTCTTGTATTCTATCCCGGAACTCAACAGCTTTGAAATTAATCTTACGTGCATCCAGAGCTTTTCGATCCGATTCAGTTGAAAATCCTATACGGATTCGAGAAAGCATGTCTTTGTAAAATGTATCATTTTTTTGCCGCATATTTATTGTGAGTTCATCGTAACTGAATAAATTAGCCCAAATATCCACACTCCCTAACGACTCCAACAACTGTTCAGCTTTGGATGAAGAAAGTTTTATGAATACTGATTCTTGACGCACGGGTGGTAATTGAAGAAGGTCACCAAAAAGTAAAATATGCTTTTTACCGAACCAACCATCATCAACGTTTGGTGTATTGAAAATTTCTGTTAACCGAAGATGGATTTGAAGTAGCATAATATTTGATACCATAGAAATTTCATCAATAATAATAAGCGAAACGTTTTTCAGTTGATCACGAATTGTTTTTAAAACCACGTCAGAGAGCTCCTTATATTTAGTTGTCTGACCATGCTCAACAGGTAATTGAAGAAATCGATGCAATGTCAATGCATCGATATTGAACGCCGCTAAACCCGTAGGGGCTGCCACTGCTGTATCTTTTCCCAGTATTTGCTTAATCCAACATCTGATTGTCTTAATTAAAAAACTTTTGCCGGTACCGCCTTCACCACTAACATATAATCGAAGAATATCTTTTTCCGATTTAATGGTATGGGTAACTTTATCGAATACTCGTCTTTGGTCAACGTTCAATTCCGAAATCATTTGATCGACGTTAATTTCAACAGCATCATGTTTATCGCCTAAGTCAGCAAAATCTTTCATAGCATCATCAGCTTCTATTTGAACACAACCTATATCCTCACAATCTTCATTATTACCTTCTATTTTCTCTCCTTTCATATTTTCAGCCATTTGCTTTTCGATAAGCTCTTTGACACAATCAAAATTAAGCCTTAATTCTTCTAAGTGCTCGTGATACTGTAGAGCATTAGTGAGTTCTGATTCCATCATCAAAAATGATTCCGCATAAGTATCACATCCATTTTTAAGTTCAATCCAATCTCTCCATGGTTGAAAAAGCAGCAGTAAAGAATAAAAATATTTTTCCGGTTGTGTTTTCATGTCATATTTGTAATGATTTATCAAATAACCTCTTTCACGACGTTTCAAAAATTTTCCATCACCTAAATTATAATACTCAACTTCACCTTTTGGTTCAGAGAAAACTATGTCATACCACTTCGCGAAATCATATAAATTGATTTCATTCAATTCCACTGGTCTTGACGGATAATAATAATCTACAATATCGTGATAGAAAATGTCAGTAGAATCTTCATCCAATTTCTTTATTTCTTTAAGAGATTTTAATCTCCGAGTTCTTATCATATTTATATTCACCCATCTAACAGTAGTTGAAGGATCTGTACCGTATAAAGATAATCCCAGAAGAGTATCAGCGGCTTCGGGGGCACCGCATTCTCTATTGCACAACATACGTAAAGCTACGTTCCAAAGACGACTTGCTAGTGATTTTGTCGAACTTATTCCTTCAAAAATTTCGGTAGCATAACTTTTCTCAGCTTTTGATATGTACTTGGTACAATACATTGTCAACACAGAAGATTTTTCTCCAACAAACTGTATATCCATGTTGCCTTCCCACGCTGTGAGAATTACAGGGTTATAATCATTAATGTTTTTTTCTTTCTCAGACCTTGGAAGATTGTACAATCTGCTTCTGGTTTTCAATTGTCTTCTCCCAGCTACGGCGATAGGAACATTTCTCATAATGAAAGTATCGCTTACAGGCCGAGGAAAGCCAAAACGGCAAACCCGAATAGTACGGTTTTTTATTTTTTTAGACCGCAAGCAATAACTGTTATGATGATGATTTTGATGGGTAGTAACTCTACGGTACAATGTCGGTGACTGATCTTTCTCAGGTAATCGGCAAGTTACATATTTCGAAATAAAATTGGCAACGTCTTCATTTGACGATTCACCAAGAATCGGTGCATCCTTCACCCATATTAATAAATGGAAATGTTGAGTACCTCTAGTTTGGTATTCACGTCTCCAGAAATAATGAGTCACTTTTCCGATAGGATCAGATTTCGAGCATATGAAGTCTAACATCGCTTTAAATTTATGGTCCATGAATCTTGACACGGATACAGGATCCGATGCAATTAGCGAATTGGCCGATGCGTTTGCCATAGCAGGATTCATATTACGTAGATATTGTATCAAATCTGACCACAAATATTCGCTGGGGCTCAACGTTAAAAACCACGTAGCTGGACCATAGTGCTGAATCATACAGTTTAAGATTGATCTAGGAATTCGCCAATATTGTTCCGTGTTGCGGAGCTTTGTAAATATCGTATCCAAATTTCCTTCGAGCTCCCCTTTATCCAATTGTTGTAAATATCTACCAGCTGTGTAGATTGAACCAGTAACATTCATCTTATGGAATATCCCCCTCCTTAACTGACGAATATTACTGTTGTTTAATAAAAAGAATAAGTACTGCTGATTTAGGCGAAACCGGGGGTGCTTAGACATAAGTTTTGACTTGATATATTCGAACTCAGTGAGTCGAACTACCCTCTCTTGGTGTTGTCCGTTAATGCCGTAGGGGTACAAATCCGGGAAACATTTCAAGTCCAAAGCCTTATGATAGAAATCGAGTGCCAGATCTTCTACTTTCAACATTTGATAAAGTTCTGTAGCTGATTTACTTTTTCGTTATACATTGGGTGGATAGTGAATTGCTCATAGATAGAATCAGACTGAGATACTTGAGTAAGCAATGCTTTAGGCTTCATAAGATCTTTGGTATTTTCGTGATTACATTGTTTCATTTCTCGTAACGTTTCGGTCGTTTCAAATCCGTTATCTTCATTAGATTTGTTACTTATTTGAATCTCTTTATCAATTTGGTCATTTTTTGGTTCTCGACATTCACTTTCATCATGAAGCTCATTTTCTTCAAGTTGAAATTCAACATCCGAAATTAAATTATCCAAAAGAGCATCTGAGGACATTGGTAACTCGATTTCATAGTACAAAGGATTTAATTTTTTAAGCTCTACGAGGACATTGTAAACCTTAGTTATGTCAACTAAATTTTCCCATATGATCTTAGCTTTTGTGGGTATTCCACGAACTAAAATGTATAATTCATGCTCCAAATTAAGTGCTTGTGTTGAGGGACAAATTTTTTTTATCGTTTCTTCAATAGGTAAAGGCAAATGGAAGGTTCTCCCTATCACTTTTTTATTCATGGCCCTATAAGGCATATTTTTATTCGTGACTGCACCCATCTTTTGAATGACTTGAAATGCTTTAGCTCTCTGGATGAGTAGTTTCTCATAATCATTAAGATCCGACATTATTTTAGGAACCTCCCCCGCATCAAGATTGTTTAAAATACAAGTCGGTGGTAATTTTCCCGATCGGAATTTATTGAGACAATAATTACAAACGTATTCATGATCCATTCCTTTATTATGCACATACTCGATCAAATCGTTCCAAAATGGAGATGTTATATTTTTTCTTAAGTTTTTGATAGCCGTAACATTTTTCCAAAAACAAAGTTTTTCACACGACATGCATGCGAAACTTGGTGTATCCAGCGAACTTCTATTCAACGATTTGAATGCATCGAAGTGATTTGAAACTATAGACTCTTCGTTCAAATCTATTTCCTTGTTAGGAGCGAACGATTTGGACTTTTCCCGTGCATCATTCGCAATAATAGATAATTGTTCAAAATCTATGGTCTCCAATGCTCGATCTAAATCATAAAGTTTTTGCAAAGATGCTTGTATTGCATAAAACGATCTCTTAACCATTCTTACATCTGGAAAGTGTGGCGATAAAAATTCTACTGATAAAAAAGGTGATTTACACATTGTAGGGCTAATATAGCAGGCATGACTATGTCCCAACAAAGTGTCAACTTGATTGACTGTACATTTGTGAATTCTACACAACACTGCACGAACGTTTCGTAATCTGCAGTTAAATATCTTCTGCAAAAAATCATGATAAACATCGATGAGTTTGCGATCTATTTGTTTACAGAATGATGAACAGCTCCAGAAAATATGACCTTTCTTATCCTTCATTACTGGTAAAATATTTAGTGCTCGACCATTTTTGTCCATGATAATCGCGGCTTGAAAGTCATCAGGTTTTTGATATGCCGTATCCATGAAATACGCTTCAGAAGATGCTGTGTGTTTTCTGATGGCTCCACATAAAATAGTCATCTTATCTTCATTTGAAACATTAGGGCATTCAGCCAACTTGGTCAGTTTAATTTCAATTTTATCTTTTAGCAATCTAAACTTTGTTTTTATGTCGTATAACCACTTTTGTCTAGTATGCAAGCACCATTTTATAATTGACTCCGCTTCCATGAGACATTCTAGTGACGATCCAACAATTATCCTGGCGAGATTGGATATATAATATTCCTTAGAAGATATTAATTTAATCGTATCAAATGATTTTTTTAATTGTTTGTACTTATTGGATATTTTACGTGCTGCATCCAATTTAAGTTTATTAATGGTGGAAGTGCAATCTTTCAATGGTTTCGTGTTTGTAATGCGTTTCCCGTGTCGCTTCTTGAGGACTTTCAAAACATTGGATTGTCGCTGTAACACTATGTTCTCGTCTAAATCACTACTGATAATGAGATTCTTCAATTTTTTTTCAATATATTTGTCTCGTTTAATTTTATTTACTTTATTTTTACGAGAAGCCCACAATCCCTTTTTATGTTTATCAATTCGTTTTTGCGACGTCAATATAATTTTTTCTACAACGATACTGTCAACCATCGTTTGTTCCAAATTAATTTGACTCACATTTGAAAAAGGCGACGACACAATAGGGATTTGTGTTGTGTAGGTGTTATTTTTTTTTAATACTTTTTTCAATGGGACACCCAAATTAACATCATTGCAATGATTGTGTTTCTTACGTTTATGGCCATTCAAAGCAACTCCCGACGTCCGTTCATGGGCATGCTCCGTAATCATAATACTTCTGGGAAAGCATTGGCTCTCTTTTTCTTCATTCGATTTTTTCACGGTAGATATGCCAATTTCAACGATTGGTGAAGCTTGTACGATTGAATTATCAGTATTTGATAGAAATTTGCTCTCCAAGTGAATGACGGATTTATCAATATTTCGTGGTTGCGTATACGAATTGTCATATTTTTTGCATGCTGGTTTATTCAATTTTTCAGTATCAACAATTTGTTTTGAATGTTTAATAAAACTTATCTTGGACGGTTCATTGAAAATTGATTCAACGTTTGTGGAATCAACGAAATTGCATTGAATCGACTTCTCGATCTTGATAGCGCAATTCGTTTCATTTCGCTTATCTTTATTAGATCGATTAGAGCCGTGTCGATCAGTAATAAAAACCTGTGAAATAGCATTTCGTGTCCGAATGGTACATGGGAATTGCTCTAAGGAGTTGGAGTTAAATATCTTCAATAAATGTTGTCTCATAACGGACGGGAAATATTTGACGTTTTCTGGCTTCAATTCGTGCAAAATCGAAATTGCAAATGCAATGGAAAAAACACCGCAATCTCTACCATTCAATTGTTGTTGAACTTTCGGAAATTCAACATTTTCCAGATTGTAGAAAGGGAATAATTTAGCAAGGAACGTTTTATGATTTGGATGTAATACTTTTCTATTGAGTGAATCGTAAATATAAATCTTTTGGGTATCGAAATAACTACATACCCAATGACCACCTTCATTTGTAGAAAAAGTTTCGCAACTGTGCAAAATCTGAATATGTTCTTTCTCTAAAGATTTTGCAGAAATCAAGTGAGGAATCTGTACTTTCCACGTATTTTCCATCTCAAAATTAGGGTTAGCAATCTTGAGAAGTTCAGCAAATCGATCGATGTGCCGATCCTCTATTAAACCTCCACGAGTTATAACTTCTTCAAAGCTCAATCTGAACTCATTAGCCATCTTGATTTCGAATGATTGAGTAAAGGAAAGGAAAGAAAGAAATTAAAAATGTTTTTATATTTTATTGAAACACATTCAAGAAATTCAACAATGAAACAAATGAATATCGGAGTATTGAAGATCCCTGTTATCAGAAAATCGTAAATCGTTTTCAAGTATGAAACTTTAGACGTTGTATAACAACGTTGATTAATATCAGGAGTACAAAATCTGTTTATTTTGGCGCACTGCGGCCTATAAGTCTGCACACAGCAGCTTTTTATTTTGGCGCACTGCGGCCTATTACTAAGCGCACAGCAGCTTAAAATTTTTAACAGATTTTGCGATGACACACTTGCGTGGCACGCCTTTGCTTCCAGAAGTCGAATGGCCTCAACCTGCAAAAAATATCACAAGTCAAATATATGATAAAGAAAAAAGTTAATAATAACGTATTATTTGCTAAAAAAAAGACAGCATCACATGCTTAGGATCAATCACGCACTAGATTTAAGGATGGAATTGCATTTTGACCACAGACGCTAACTTCAAGTGTCGAATGGGATTATGTAACTATGAGAAAAACGATTTTTATGAATTGTTTTTTTTTTTCGAAATTGTAGAAAATTTTATACTTTACATCAGTAAGTGCGATACGGACGCAATTCCCGAGCGATGAGCGATGCGCGACGAGTGACAGTCAATGAGCGCTCTGCTTTTCTAGACGTCACATCCGTCACGAGCCCCTCATTGGCTATCTCTCGATCGCTCATCGCTCACAGTGTGCAGAAGCCATTACGCTAATGGTTCTTGCCAGGAAACGAAACTATTGAATCATCAGATTTTGACAAAATATATACGATCCGGTAACCACGAGTGCTATCACACCCGGAATGGCCCCCTAATTTTAAATTTATAGTTTTGGGCACGAGATTCTTATTTTATTTTATTTTTTATTAACAAATTAGTGAAAAAACGCATTTTTTTTGGTTTTTCGCTTAAAATGAAAACCAATAGAGCTATGGAAAAGCAAGTATATGAGACAAAATGTATAGAATACAAATGCGAAGAGAATGAACCCTGAATTAACGACCTAATTGTTAATAATTAGCGGAAAAAAACCTGAATAAATTGCGTTTTTTTTCAAAAATTCATACCGTTACTATTCTTGAAGCTGGATCTTTCTTTTTTGCACGATGGTTGGTATTGATAGATACTTCCTCTATGCAAAATCTAGAAGGTGTAGGATAATTAGTTTTTTAGTTAATCAACACAGAAATTTGATTTGAAGTACAATTTCTATCAACAAAACTGGATACTGTGGAAGTCGTCCAATTTCAATTTATAAAACTGATTTTTGAAGGAGAAGTGTCCAACTACAGAATGTTAATCGTCGTTTTTCGTCTAAATATTGAAAAATAGCCGAAAAGTAGACCCAAATATGAGCAAGAGCAGCCGAGCGAAAACCTCTTATCGACCTCCACCACTCTAGGCCAAGCAAATAAAGATTTTTTTTGACAAAAATAGTAGCGAATAACTACTGGTGCCATCTCACGCGAAACAACCCCCAGGACCTAACTGCACGAAATTGAACTCGAAATTCCCATTTTCATTTTTTTTTATAAACAATTATTAAGTGCAAAAAATCGCATTATTTTTTTTTTGCTAATAAAAGGAAAACCGATGGAGCAATGCCAATGGTTCCAACGGAGTAAATGTAGAGAACTAAAATACAAAGAGGATGAGACTTGGAAAACCCCAATTGGTTAATTATTAAGGAAGTTGAAGCGATATATATAGGATATCATACAAAAAATACATTAGATTTTATATTTCCAAATTAATGAATTGAAAATTTACGTGAATCTTCTTGAATAGCGCTTAATTATGTGTGAAAAATTTGGAGAGGTTTCACCGCCTAGTAATCGAGATATTCATTGTTGAAAATGACAAGGTTAAACATGGGCTCTTATGGAAGCTTTCAAAAAATTGCAAACTTAAACAATAAATATCTCAATTTCACGACGGTGAATCATCGGCCTATCCCGCCAGAAGTTTAATACTGTCTTAAGCTTTCTGTTTCAAAAATTTTAATGTGCAAAGTTGGAAAATAGTTTTAATATAAGATACGCTTCAACCTCCTTAAAGGAGAAAACTCATGAAAACCAAAAATTCGTAACGGAGCCATTTTTTGAGTTACCCTTCGCGAAAAAGTCCATATTGATAGGTACTTTCTGTGTGCAAAACCCAGACACTTTAAGTTAATTAGTTTCTGCGTAATTACAGTCAGAAATTTTTTGTACCATATTTCACAGTGAGGCTCGATGTTCTGGAGGTAATCCGATTTCAATTTATCAAACAGATTTCGAAAGTAGAAGACTTTAGGTATAAAACATCAATCTTCGTTTTCTGTTTCAATACTGAAAAATAGGTGAAAATTGCACGTAAACATGAGCGATAACGGCCGAGCGCACGAAGATGGTCGAGTGGTGGGGGTCGAACAGCAGTCACAAGGAACAAGGAAGGCGCTCAGCACGCTGGTATTACTATATTCGCATTACTGCTGTTGTTTTCCTACCTCCACTACTTGACTATGTATATAGTCAGCGCGCGAGAGAATTCTCGCGCGCTCGGCCGCTTTCGCTCATGTTTCCGCGCAATTTTCACCGATTTTTCAACATTGACACGAAAAATGAAGATTGAGATTTCATAGCTGAACAACACATCCCCTTTAAAAATCGGTTTGATGAATTGAAATTGAACGACTTTGGTGGCTCATACACATTCAATAATATTGCACTTTCAAGTTTGTACGGCGTGTGGGGCGCCATAAATTTAAGGCCCGTTACACACTGTCAATAATATTGCACAGTAATATTGCACAATAAGTTTGTATGGTGTGTAGTGCGCCATAAATTTAAGATAGCTCAAACTTTTGTTCAATGATTGCGCAATATTTCAATACTACATCTACACATTTAATAATATTGTGCAATCACCTATATTGCGCAATATTATTGACCGTGTGGAGCAGGCTTAAGCTCGCTCAAACTTCCAGTTTTGCTGAAAAAAATAGTACTCCAAACTTCTGAGAACAATAAACATCTGGCAGCGTTTATATTTAGCACATAGGAAGTATCTATTAAAAACTAAATATCCAACAGCGTCTAGATTTTGCACCTATAGAAAGAATCTATCTATCAACACCTACCATTGTGCAAAAAAAAGATCCAACTTCAAGAATTTACATTTTTACAATACAAAAAACCATAACAGTATGTTTTTTCACTAATTTGTTAATAAAACTTTTAAAAACATTGTGGACTTACTTTTTTGTTGAATTTTCGCCGGCTTCGTAGATTTGCTATATAAGAGCACTGCGCTGAAACAGAAACCACAACGATTTTTAACCATTAAAAATACAAGTAAAGAATATGCTGTGAACATAAGAATAAAACTTACCTTTTTTTCAATGAACGAGTTTATTTTAGTAGAGAAGAGATTGAGACGTTGATGCAATGTGCGTCAACAGGCACATAAACAGTGTTCATAAATTTGACAGTCTGGATGGCAAGAGGGGTATAGGAGGGGTAGGGACTAGGTTGGCCGAAAATGGCCGTCGTCACCATTTCCGGTCGGCCGAAGTCACTAGCCGAAAAAAATGATGTAAGATAGTTGTAGATACAAGGTACAGATGTCGCAATAAGCGTTTTCGTCGATATATATACATAAGACACATATCCGAGACTTGTTTTCGCAGCTGCACGTCATGTTGACGTGTGAGGTTATGATCCCCAAGGTGCTGTTCTGTACAGAGTGTATTTCAATCAAAAATCAAAATGTTTAGTAAGTGGATTATCAGTGACGTGAATAATTGGTGTTCAATAATAATAATAACAACAAAACAACAACAATTGTAATAATGATGGTGATAATGATGATGATGATGATAATTATTTACAATAAAAACGTGTATATAATAAATCGAGTTCTTGTAATAATTTATTTTGAAAAATCTTTCTCCTCTCATCTGAATGGAAATATTGAGCGATGTACAGATAATAGTTTTTCTGTAAGGAATGCCAGAAAATCGTTTTTGAGGGATCAGCAGCTCGCATTGTGGTTAGATATCATTATATTGTCCAGTCATTTATGTATGAAATTTCGATGTAAAAAAGAAAAATAAAAGGTGAAATGGGTGGATATGTTAAAACAAAAATATTTTCTTATAAAACTATGTTCATAGTTCATATCGCTTTCCCTAATACGATCTATTAATTAATCAACTTCATGATCCATATTTTTATAGATTCGAGAATAGTGGAGCGTTGAAAAAATTTGCAACGATATGTTTTTATTGCTTTTTCACTTCAAATTTGGTTATAATTCGTTCATGATATTTTTCTTATCACCACCAATGGTTTATCGTATCTGCTGTATGAATTTATCCGCTTGCACGTAAACATGGATGCTAAAAGACGTTTGACCACGCTTTTTGATATGACTCACGATTTATATATATTATAAGTTTTGTTCGCATGATTCTAAAATAGCGTGTTGTGGTGTAGTCGTCAACGTAACGGGTTCGCAGTTCGAAGGTTACGGGGTCGAGGTTCACTCGTAATCAATTTTTTTTTCAATCCATATGACCCAGGAAATGTTCAGTGCTTTGGATGTCAAATCGGAGCTAAAAAGAATTGGAAGGAAACATGGTTGTCGAGGAAGGCTCAATCTCGGGTGACTTGACTACACATTCCATAGCAAATGAGCATCGTAATGCAGTGGTCAGCGTTGCAGGATTGTAATTTGAGGGTCCCGAGATCGGGATTCATCTAGAATGTGACTTCCAATCTATTTCTCTTTCTCTTTTTAATCAATTTTTTTTGCTGCCCTATGCTGGCAATACAGCAGCACTGCATGTTGGTCAAAATGTAAATTTCTCAAATTTATTACATACAATTTAAAAAAAGGAAAAGTGTGTCCAATTTTACTAACTCTTCACGATAGTCAAACATTGTGAAAAACTTAGTTATAAGTTTAAGAAAATGATTGCCAGCGATAGCACAGAGAATCAGAATAAAAATGGATCATAACCGACGCAGGAGGATAGCAAAAATGAGCAGGAAAACGACAATAAATCAAACAATTTTTTGTTTATTATAAATATTTAAAATATTCAACTTTTTAAACATTTTTTATATTTAACATAAAACATCATTATATTTTTGATAATTAACTTCTTGAATTTTTTTTAATTTTAATCAACTTTTCGAAATTTTTTCATTTTTATTATTAATCGATATCAATTTTTTTCATTATCGGTCAATGGCCCATGGTCATAATGGCTGAGCCCAATGCGCCGTCCGCGGTACGGATTAGAGATCTGATACAACGTATCAACTAAACGGGCCATCGCATTGCGATGTGCGCGTTCGTGGTATGCCCACCTCTGCTGTCGACCTAAAAAAAAAGAGAAAGATTAAGCACATCCTTATTAAACAGAAAAAACAAATAGCATGCAAATGAAAAAAGAAACGAAAGAAGAACAGAGAAAAAGAAAAAGAGAGAAAATGTGGAGCACAAGAAAAAAGCAAGCATAAAATTGATGAAAAAAAGGCGAGAAAAATAAAGCGAAAAAAAAAATTTCAGAATATGAAAAAGCGATTATTGATGAAGAGAGATAGAAAAAGGAAGTGAAGCACACGAATCGAAAAAATGAAAAAAATACAAAAGGAGAAGATGAAGGAAGAGAAAGAGGAGATGGAAATGAAAAAAGCAAGAATAGAATTGTGAACAAATGAAAACGAAAGGAGCACAGAGAGAAAGAGAAAAAGAAAGAAAAGGTGAAAACATAAAATGATGAACAAAGGGCAAGAAAAATGATTAAATTCAACGAATAGCAATGAAAAAAGCGGAAAAAAGCACAGAGAAAAGCAGAGAAAAAGGGGAGCACATAAAGAAAAACAAGCATAAAAAAAGGCAGGAAAAATGATTCAAGCTAAAAAAGCAAGATTCCAGGAAATGAAAAAAGAAATATGAACAACGTGGTTATTAATAAAGAGAGAGAGAGAGAAAGAGGAGATAGAGCACATGAATTGAAAAAGAGAATGAAAAGATCAAGAAATGAAGCACATGATTATAAATATTGAAAAAAGAGAACGAAGGAAGTCAGAGAAATAAATCAGTATAAAAAAGAGAAAAAGTGAAGGATAAGAAAAAGAGAAACGCGAGCACAGAATTTTGAAATAGGCAGGAAAAATGATTACAGCGAAAGAAAGATTTCAAGAATTGAAGAAAGAAAGGATGAAGCATGTCATATTGTCAAAGTAACAGAAAGAGGAAATGTAGCACACAATCTTGGAAAAAAAGAAGAAGCAAAAGTAAAAGGGATAGATAAAAAAAGAGAGAAAATAGAAGTAATTTTTAAAATTCACCTCCTCGGCGTGGCCCAACTCGATTCACTGGCGGTCGCTGTCCACCTGTAGGTTGTCGCTGGCGCCTATTCTGACCACGCTGGTCCATCGGCTCACACTGGCGCTGATTATTTGGCGGAGGCTGATCAGGGGGCAGCTGTCGCCTATTTTCCAGAGCATCAGGCTGTGGAGATGGAGGAGGCCGCTGTCCTGGGGGCAGTGGGTAGTCGCTCTCGATTTGTGCCTCATTGTGGATTATGTCACCTGGTCCCCGTTGGTCTCGGTTGTAATCATGAAGCGCTGAAACAAAAATGATGTTAGAAGGTTGTAATTCAGTTTTGCTACAAAACTTTTTTAATAGTCTACTGCTAGAAAAGTTTCGTAGCAAAACTGAGTTACATTCTGGCTTCACGCCAATAATTATGGAACACAGTTTGTTTGTTCCGTGACACGTTTAACTTGGACACTGACTTGGATGTAACACTGTTAACGTTGTCAGCGTACGTCCAAGTTAAACATGCTCATACTCACTAAACGTCACGAAAAAAACAAACTGTGTAGATTGTTTTTTCTGTAATAGTCAGTGAGTATGAGCACGTTTAATTTGGACGTAACGCTGTTGTAGCGTCCAAGTTAGACGTGCTCGTACTCACTGAATATCACGGAAAAAACAAACTGTTTTTTCCGTAATGTTCAGTGAGTATGAACGCGTTTAACTTTAACGCTGACGCGGACATAACGCTATTAACGTTGTTAGCGTCCAAGTTAAACGCGGCATGCTCATACTCACTGAACATCACGGAAAAAACAACTAAAAAAAAATAATATCAAAAACTCACCCATATCGATGTCGTCCAGTATGACCTAAAACATAAAGAAAAAACACCTTCGTTATTATTTATAACTATGAAATGAAAAATGAGTATATTGTGTAGTACTTACGTCGTCCCCTTGTACAGCCATTGTTGTAGTCACCGCGTCGTTTTGATTTTCATTTGCTTTGCGGTATCTTGCCGCGCGTGGCGTTGACCATGAACCATATATTTACGGAGATCTCCATCTTCAAGATATTTACCAACCATGCGATAGTATATCATGAAGACGTTCAGTCGGTAACGATTTCATATTAAACAAAACTCGCATTGAATGAAATGTCAATTAGATCCATTTCGAAAATCATTCTGTTAATTCTTGAATGAATGAATGAATATTACGAAAGTCGTTAATTTCTTTTTGCATAAATTATTTGAGAGGAAACAGAGAAGTGCAAAAATCGCTAGCGCTGTCACACTTGCGCTCCAAATTGGCGATCCACACTAAGCATGCAACGCCTAGCGGATTTTTCTTGAACTGCTGTTGGAGTGCAAAGCAGACAACCTGTCACATAATATTAATGTCGTTAAGTGGTTTTTGGAGCAGTTATCAGCAAAAATGTATGTATTCATAAATTTGTCGGAGTTTTAAATACGACTGGTCCATGTTTCCAATGCTAAATCATGCACAACTGTCAAAATTGCACTCCAATAGCGCTATTTTTCCGAGGGACACGAGCGCCGCCATCGGTAGTGTAGATCGCCAATATTTCACACACGACCTCAAACGTACATGAATTTTTTAAGATTGGAGACTACGTTTACACGAAATTATTACGTGAATCCTACTAACTCAATCATCTTATCAGAATATTTCGGGAATCGTTCAAAACCTAATGAATAAATTTTTTTCGTTTTAATTTTTTTGTTTGTTTGTAATTATTCTCGTTTGTATTTTATTCCGTTTGTAATTTTTTTCGTTTGTAATTTTTTTCTTTGCATTTTTTTCGTTTGTGATTTTTTTCTTTGTCTGTTTTTGTGATTCTAATTTTAGCAAAAATTCACTCTGACAACTTTGCATCTGAATCGGTAATTTTTCATCGGCGGGTAATTTGTTCATGCTCGTAATTTTCCGAATGCTTCTGTATTATTGTTTTGTTCATAATTTTTTGCTACTTATTTTTTTTTCATTTGTAATTTCTTTGTCCTTCATTTTTTTTATAATATCATTATGTTTGTAATTTTTTTCATTCGTCATCCGATGTACTTGTCACTTTTACTTTTATTATTTGACAACGTTTTGTTCCTTTCGAACTAAACGTTTTTCATGCATTATCATGATTCAGCAAGTTTATTTTATTCATTACGTTTGAAATAGTTTTTTTATAACTTTTATCGTAATTGCTCATTTGAAGCAAGTTCCGAGAGATTCTTCTAAAATCATCGTGCATTGGTTTTTTTTGATAGTTTCTATAGGGTTAATTTTTTTATGACAATTATTCATACATTATAATAGGACAATTATTCATACATTATGTTTAATCAATATTTGATGAGGACAATTGTGCAAAGATCTCTACATGAGTAACACGTAGGGGTTTCACTGAGATTACTGTCCAGGTGACATAAATGTACGTGTCTCCAATTTTTTCTCTCAGCATTCATGCTGTTTTTTTGGGATATCGTGAACCTAAACCTGAATATAGAAGACCGATGGAGTTTATACCTTCATACCCACCGCCATCAATGCAATGTGAAATGATAAGATAATATTACAGGTAGATTGCATTGGAATGTCGAATTTGTAATTAGATTCGCTCATTATCGTAGGATGTCGACCGTACTCCACTGTGCAATACTCATTACCGTACCAGCAACTGATGAGCGCGGTGTTACTAGGGTGCGACAAATACGTTTCTGCTTAATTCAAATTTTCATGTGTTTTTGACTATAAAATTTGAATATTGAATAAATATAGTTGTGTGCTCTTAAAAAATAACAATACGAAACTGCTCTGTAAATGGGTGAGTACTATATTTTAAACCATCGTTTGAAAGTATCGGCATCTCTTCTTTCTGTATATAACAGAGAAAAGAAAAATCTTCCTTTCTTTCAGATGCCCAGAAACAAAATCCATCATGGAATGGTGACCAAAACCAACAAGATTCATCACGGATTGGTGACCAAAAATCAACCTCGTCAGTCAAAGTAGATAACAAACAAGGTTATATGATATCTTGAAATATATTTAATAATTAGTAGTATATACGATCTTGTATTATATAATTAACTCATAGTATCTTATTTTTCAGTTGAGCAAGTCAGACCACCACGATGGAAGCGTGCAGGAAAAAAATGCCGAAAAAACGAAGAAGATGCTCAAAAACGACTCCAATACTTATTAAAACAATTATCGACTCCTCGTCGCTATAATTGAAAAAAGCTAACATGTAGATCTCATTCAAGGTTTAAAAAGAATAAAAAATGAGTAAAATTAGTTGAAACCCATAAATAACATGTTTTTTATTCTTAAATATTGAGATTGTGTCCTTAAATAACTATAGGACTCCAGAGACCAAAACACTCAATCTTCTTTCAAAATAACGATATTGATCGATTGAAACAATGAAATCAAACTCAAGCAGAATCAGTTTTAAAAAAAAATCATTTTATTACATTTAAGTTGTTTTAGGTATTTACAAACACACACATACACATACACACGCACGCGGGCATATTTTATTTCGAATTGTTTTACTTTGTTGGAATTAAAGTGAAAACTCTGCGAGATTATCAATTTAGTCTTTTTTATGAAAGGATTCAAAAATTTATATACTTGCATTCCACCAAAAATGAAAAAAAATGATTTCCACGATGCTGAAGTTTGCAACGTTGGAGTCCAACGAAATGAACAAAAAAAAAACGTTTTTAATTCATCAATTATTTATTTCACGAATCATTGCTGCAGCTTGAAATGTGACGAATTGGAAATTCGGCAGGGAACAAAAACTTCAGCGCCATTGATTTCCTCAGATTTGCTTTGCCAATAGCAAGCACTTTTGAATAATCTGTAATGTGGCTGCAAATTCAGCGCTTTTCTCCAACGTATCAAGCAATCCATCAACGTCCCCATAAAATTCTCCTCCAAATCTTGACGAGTCAGATCAGTAACTTCTAGTCAGCAAGAATACTGCTTTTGGGATTTTTAATCAATTCAATGATTTCGAGAAACAAAGCTGCAAAAATATGAAATTATAAATATTTAAGAAAAAATATGGCTATCGAGAATTTTGAAGAAACTAGTCTTTCAAATCCAAAATTACAATAATTTTCATCATCGACTAATTCATATTCTATCAAAAAATAAAAATTGTCATTAAACCAAAAGATTTTAAAAGCGACAGACTTGAATGCAACGTTCATATCAACATTGTGATCGTAGAAAATCACTCCGTGTCGGTTTGAGTTCAGAAAAGTTAGCAGAAAATTGTGCACGTTTCCACTGTAATCTACCAATGTCAAAAAATCGAATTGAAGCTTGAATGAACAAAAATCAATTGACTGTAGAATTTTTATTCAAATCGTTTCTACTAATTATACTGATATTGAATATACTGAGTATTAAACATAACGCTGAATGAGTTTATCGGTCTAGTGTTTTAAACCATAAACTTCCCCTAGGGAAAAAAAAGGTTGGGACAAGTACATTGATGGTCCCTCGTTTGCTGATAATTCCACCCATAAAAAAAACTTTAAACAAAATTTTTTTTTAATTGTAAAAAAAAATTATTTCATAAAAAAAATACAGAACAATTCGAAAAAAATTTTACAAATCTTGAAAAAACGTTATGTTAAAAAAAAACTAATCTGCATCTATTTTTTAAAGTGTCAAAAGAATCAAATAACAAGTAAAAAATAATAAACCGAAAAATCGCGCTTGAAATCATTTTGGAAACCGATGCCTCATTCTTCTTATGAGATTCGAACAGCTAAATCAACTGAAAAAAATTCCATCTAATTTACGTGCGGCATTAAAATTTATTATATTAATTCGAGGCCAAGTATTTTCTAATGAATTGAAAAAAGTTACCATTTGAATTACGTGCAGCACTAAAATTTGTGATATCAATCGGTGGACAAGTATTTTATTAGTAACTCCAAATTTTGACATTATTGAATTGTTCTAAGAAGCTTTCAAATCCAAAAGAATCACATGCAAGCTAGTCATTTCTTACTCTATGGTGGCAGAGACTTATAAGAAAATCGATTCTTCTCAGACTTTCAGGATCCTCTGGTATTATTCACAAAATTCGACGTCGATTGGATCGATACAAATTATGTTTAAATATGTGTTAAAAGTACTTGTCCGGCCCATCACTTTCCGTTTAAATTGTTTATCCAAATAAAAGTCAGAGCTTGTCTAGAACTGATGGATCACAAGCATTCATGCAGAGGGAATTGAGAGAATTATCTTCAAGTAATTTTTACTTAATTGCACTAATTTAATAAAAAACGGAAACAAATTATTCCGCAATATAGAAGGGATATTATTGTGCATCGATAAATGAAAAAAATTGTACATAATGTATATGTTTACATTCGATTTTTACGGGCAATTTTTACTTCCCACTTATTCTTCCAGCGAACGAGTTCCATTCGGAATAAGAACTAACCTATACTATTATTAAAAACATAAAATTAATAATGAATCGCATTTCAACAAACTTTTAACGAGATTCTGCCGTGCCATTTCGTTTTTTTATGATTGATTCTTTATTGAATGAATAGTGATGGGCCGGACAAGTACTTTTAACACATATTTAAACATAATTTGTATCGATCCAATCGACGTCGAATTTTGTGAATAATACCAGAGGATCCTGAAAGTCTGAGAAGAATCGATTTTCTTATAAGTCTCTGCCACCATAGAGTAAGAAATGACTAGCTTGCATGTGATTCTTTTGGATTTGAAAGCTTCTTAGAACAATTCAATAATGTCAAAATTTGGAGTTACTAATAAAATACTTGTCCACCGATTGATATCACAAATTTTAGTGCTGCACGTAATTCAAATGGTAACTTTTTTCAATTCATTAGAAAATACTTGGCCTCGAATTAATATAATAAATTTTAATGCCGCACGTAAATTAGATGGAATTTTTTTCAGTTGATTTAGCTGTTCGAATCTCATAAGAAGAATGAGGCATCGGTTTCCAAAATGATTTCAAGCGCGATTTTTCGGTTTATTATTTTTTACTTGTTATTTGATTCTTTTGACACTTTAAAAAATAGATGCAGATTAGTTTTTTTTTAACATAACGTTTTTTCAAGATTTGTAAAATTTTTTTCGAATTGTTCTGTATTTTTTTTATGAAATAATTTTTTTTTACAATTAAAAAAAAATTTTGTTTAAAGTTTTTTTTATGGGTGGAATTATCAGCAAACGAGGGACCATCAATGTACTTGTCCCAACCTTTTTTTTCCCTAGGGGAAGTTTATGGTTTGATATCACGTCTTTTTTCTCAAAAGATCCTTATTTATGTTCAGATGACTATAAGATTTTAGTTTAAATATCTATGAATTGTTTACAATTTTCGGCGTATAACGTTGGTTTTCTCGAAAAAAGACCTATTTTTCGTCGACATTATACTGAAAATATTTCGATAGAGGTTTATTCTTGGACTTTGGTGATTTTTCTCCTTGTCTTCTAATATGTTTCGTCCATTGGGAACTCAAGAGCATGGAGCAATGCTTGTTGCGGGCCGAGATATGATTTTCGGCTGATAACGTTAGGAAAAATAAAGGAAAAGAGGAAAGATAGATCAAATTCAAGACACAACAAATCCAACGGAATTGGCCCTTTTTAAATGTTGCTTTTGCATTCTGAATCTAGACATTTTCGTGTCATTCAAAACGTGTCCCCGATGAAATATATTTCCAAAGTTTGCAAGTGACCGCTGAGATCCAATTATCTACAGTTTGATAGTTGCTGAAAAAAGGCACCCGGAAACATTTATTATGTCAGAACTCAAAGAAGCAAAAAAAACTGAGCGTACTTAATTCAACAGGAGCAACGGAATTCAAAGACGTTTAAGGTATCTGCATTGGTTTTGGAGAAAAACAATTTCAGGAGAATTCAGGAATGAATTTAAAAGTTTAAAAACTCAGAATAAAATAGAAAACGGAAAATTTAGGAATTTAGAAAAGCTGAAGACGTTTGTGATGAATTTTTGAGATTACATGTTACGGTTGGAGTAAAAAATTTAAATGATTGGCACACATGCTGCGACACAAAAATATGAAAGTTTTTAGTTTTAAAAATATGAAAGGAGGTATTCGCTTCATACCGCAGTAATACAAACTTCAATAGTATTTAAAAAGAAATACTTTAAAACTTGCTAAACCAAGTTCTATTACTCATTCTCATAATCAAAGATAGGGGGTGATACTTAACACACATATTTATGCACAGAAATTTCAGAGTTCGCAGGTATCTGCTGCGATTCAATGTATCTGCGCAATAAATTTTGAAGACAGCAATTTAAAATCTATCGATAAATGAGCAACTGAAGACTTCTGTGATGAGTTTTTTACTTCATATATATGTTACAGTTAGTTTTAAAAAGTAAAATGAGTGGCACAGTATATCAATTTTATAATTCGCAGATTTTTGCTGTATTTCAATAATCCAAATCTATAGTATTATAGAGAAAAGTTGGCAAAAGTCATGATGTTACGTTGAAATGACATAGCGAACATTGTATTCAGAAATTCTGTATGTTCCCATGGATGTTAGCAGGCATTATATTTGATCGCATCCAAAACGGAGCAACTGTAGACTTAGCGTAATGAATCTTTTCACTAATAATTCCACATTTGTAGTTTGCAAAGTGGGAATACTCAACATACATGTCATTTCATAAGTATTGTTGTCAAAATTTGTGTTTGCCTACTGCATTCCAAAGATTCGACTTTTCATATGATCAGCAAACAAAGCATCCAAAGACTTTTTGGAATAAGTTTCAAAATTTGTTACTCGACAGACCAGGTGGAAAAAGAATGACTACACTTATATCAAGACCAGAAACTGTTTTGAGAATCTGATGTACAAAATGTGAGATTGATGATCATAGCTGGAAACCTCTTGAATCACGTTACCACAATCAGCATGAAGAAATAGTAGAAAATCATAGGACACATATTAAGCAATTAATTAATGATATGTATCGATCCGCTGCAAACCGATGGAGTGAAAACAAGGATCGGAGAGGGCAGAGCCAAACTGAATATGAAGCAAAATATGGGAAACATGAGAAATAAATTAGAAAACATTTATTCAATTAAAGTTTACAACATCATTCTAACAGTTCTGTGTGTTTTTGTTGTATTTATTCATATATATAATCTGACGCCTTCATATATATAACCTAGCCTACTGACGATATATTTACACTGGACAATATTTCTCGCACTCTGTTTTAATTGAAAGATTATTTTAGTTAACGCTTATTTCCAGTCGAACAAAATCATGAAATCTTGAAGTTTTCGTTGACATATGCATCGCGCATTTTTTATATCCTTTTTCGCACACATATCACAGACTACATTTACGCGGCCGCTTTGATACTGGTTTAGTATATCACAAAATTTAACGAAATAAATAGTAATATGCACTTCGTTAGATGACGAAAATTATTTTTAGTTATCCCGCACGCACTTCGTAACATCATAACCCCAAACGTTAACATGACGTGAAACTTCGGCTGGTGACTTTCGAGCTCTCGGCATGTGACGTCAGTCCGCGACACCGCCGCGAAGTTAGACCGAGGGACATGAGGCCTTTGATGGTATTATATACAGACATGTCAAATTTCTAAATGTGTTAGTAACTTTTGCATAATCTTGAGCCTGTGCAAAGTTTTTTCTCAGCAATTACGCTACTGATCGTGTTGGTTTCGGGCTCATTCGAAAGAGATTTTGAAATTTAGTCTCCAAACTAATTTTCGCTTAACAAAACATCTCTTGAGCTCCGCAATGCCAGAAAATGATATGCCAGTTTTACCCCCACCACCGCGAATCGTTTTATTCAGAGAAAAGATAGTCTCGGCGAGAGCCTCAGGCCAGCAGACGACAGGGCTGTCAATGTACTTGTCCCGAGACTCTACCGAGTCTCTTGATATTCCGATTTAGGATGATTTATTAGAAGGTAATGTTAATTTTATATTCCGATTAGAAGGTAATGATTAAAAAATAATGAGTTACCTTTATTTCTTTCGGACAAAATCTTTGCTGGTCTGTTTGGCTTTTTTAACCAGACAAATTTTTGAGTCCCTTCCAACTGAACAGCGAGACAAGACTCTACGAACCAAACCCCAAAATTTCAGTGTCGTAGATCAACTTGAGGAAAAAGAATCATTTCTATGGGCTTGAATTGTTGCGACAAAGTCTCTAAAATTTGAATGTGATGAATCAATAATCTTCCAGGTAAACCACCAAGCGTAACTATTGATGCCAAAGACCATGCCTGGCATTGCTCTAACTTGATCGTGTACCATGAATGTTAAATAAGAATTAATGAAGCGGCAAAAAGCCTCTTCTACATTTCATCGGTACTGGAGATATCATGACAAGATTCTGCAATCAAAAACATTAAATTACTGTTCTATTGGAAAAACATTTACCAGACAATCTTTTAACAAATGACATTTCTAATTGATTCTATTGAATAATTATCAGCCTTTTGAGAGTTCTCTTTAAATCAAACAAATTAATGATGAACATGTTTTCACTTACTTAATTGAAATCAGAAACATTGCCTCTGTAACCTGTGAGCACTCTCCATCTTCATTTTTTTACAGGTTAATGCGTCAAATCCTTAACTAGATGAAGCTTTTCTCTAAATTGCTTACAATGCGTTCACTTCTTTACGCTATATATTTATAATCCCTCGCTCTCCTTCGTCACTCCTGTCGTGGGTTATTTTATTTGTTTTCCTATGAAATAGCATGATAAAAATGATAATTATCATCTACGAGTCTGAACAATTTCGGAGAGAGCTTATGAATTATTGCCGTGGCAAAGAAATATGCAGAGACATGGATTATTTTTTTAAATCCGGAGTACACATTGTCGAAGAAAAAATCCTTAATCAAAATATTTTATTTCGGTTTACCATCGATGCGAAAAGTATCATAAGAGCCTTTGGAACCAATTTTTTTCGGTCTTGTACACTACCTGACAGTCTCCTGTAACGTTGTTGATAACCATTACACAACACTCTTGAATTCCTCTGTCTTTACAATTTTCTTTTCCTCTTCTTCACTTTTTTTTCGCCACTTTCACTAAACTACCGAAAAAAACATTGTCCTGCTTGTCTATTTCTTTTCACAGAAATTGAGACAGTATCGGTGAGCTGTCACATTCGTCGCGATCTTTATAACCTCACTGACATTCATATATAAACAACACACCATACGTTATTCACGGAAATATACATAGGTATATAAAATGTATTATGGCACCAGAAAAAAATATATAGGTATATAAAATGTATTATGGCACCAGATTTGTAACTAAATAAAAAACAAATAAACATCAAAAATGTGTGCGAAAATCCGACCCATTTTTTGATGCTATTAAAAAATAAATAATTAATATCTCTTCAATGCGTTTGTTACGTCCCAGGAGGGAGGATTAGCTGGGGGCGCACAGTCGCCGATTTAGAGGAGCAGAGTGTACGTTGAGTACCTCTGCCAGTGAGTCTTCTTTGGGACTTGTGCGAGGCCCGAGAACATATACTATATTTTCAGGTATACGTGACCTTTTTATTGAGGTTGTGCCCGCGAATTGGAAGGATTTTCCAGCTGTTGAGCGGTGTCGAAGGCTTCGCGAAATAAGTGTATGCGATGATATTTTGTTCACTACAAAATATATTGATGAATTTATTGGTTGACTATTACACTTATTTACACTTTGAAATTGAAATGTTTTTCTATGTACTTTTGAGTTAGCGATTATGACAGAGTTCTCCCAAGTGATTTTGGATTAGAGAGGGAGAGTTCTCCGACCTTAATTGTTTCGAGGTTCGCTGCTAACTGACTAACAACTAAGGTTCTTAGCCTAGTTAGAGTTCGAGAGGAGGATGTGTTTTTTGGGGGTAGGATGCTGTAGAGGGGGTTTGTTCTCTGTGGTTTTTCAGTTTGGATTGGGTAAAAAGTATCGTCTGATTTGATGATTGGATTTGAATATGGGGGAGACTTTTCCGAAGATATGATTGGAGGAAAAGTCGCTCGAGATTTCTTAGAATTAGGGAAAGTGTGTTGAGCGGAGTTCTGAGATGTGCACGTGTTGCACTTGAGATAAGAGCATCTGTTTTCGGGACTCGTGGGAAACGCGAGTTTCGGAACGCGTCTCTGGAATTTTGTGTGGATTTAGGAAATGCTGCATTGATAATAAATTCAAGGATAGGAAATCGGTCTTGGACTGTTTATTTCTGGTTTTCCGTGCTCGTCTTGTAGGATTATTTATGGCGCCGGAACGTCGGGGAGAGTCTAGGGCACGCATTGTGAGTGTTTAAAGAATGGACAGTTGAGGAAAAAAATATGTGCGAGCGCCGAGTGTCTCGCAGGATGTATTTGTTATGGATGGTCTGGATACGCTCTGTGTTTATATATATTCTTAGATACGAACTATGTATCGACAAATGATGATAAAGGTTAGGAATATACTCGTGATAGCGTTTGAGTTGAAGAGAAAAAGTGAGGGGCGTTTAGCGTAATGCTAGGACGTAACACCTCCCTCCTTTAGATTGAGCGTCTCGCTCAATTAGATTAATCAAAATTTAATCGTGAGAGTTTATGAAGGATTGGTAATCATCGTTTGTCGATTTACACTGGAGTTAGATTTATTGAGCTAAATTCTTAAATCTTAAGATTACAATGTTGTTGTGACATTTATTTTATTGTCGTTTTACGTTCTTACTAATAGGCGTTTTAAGAATATTTGTTTGTTATTATTTATTTCCTATATGTAGTGATTAAGATATTCGTTGAGTTTCGACCAGTTGTTCTGGCTAATTTTCATTTGATGTGTTGTAAAATAACGAATTAAGGTATGTATTGTGTTACAATATATGTTACAATATCTTAATCAATAATTTTGAGGTATTGTTTATTATTACATAGATTTTGTGTCTTCAAGATTATTGTTAATTATTTTTATTGTTCTTATATGAAATGTATATATATATATATATATTCTAGTTTAACATTGGTATAATTTTCCTGAGTTTCAGAGTTCGATGGGGGTATTCGAGGTGGGGTTGCTTTTCGCTTCATTTCAGCGTAGGAGTGGGATGTGGGACTAAGGGTTTGTCTTTAGTGATGGTGGGGACTAGGGGTACGACTACGTTTTTTGGTGTCTTGACCAATAAGCGATGGCGATAGTTATATGTCTAAAGGTGGGTGTACTTGTTCGTGCTTATTTAGTGTGGTTCGAGTAATTTTCCCCATGATCCTGAAAAGCTTCCGATTTTATGAGTCTCGAGAAGTTTTAAATGATACTTAATGTGCTATTTTTGCTCTGTCACAATGAATGATTTTCCTCTTTTTGTTTTCGAGCTCGATTTCGATATCATTTTGTTCTGGGAAGGTGCGTGTTATTAGATAAGGACCTTTATAGTTGTCATCGAATTTTCCGATCTTTGGATTCTTTACTAAATAAATTTTTTCGCCGACATTAAATTTTACTTGATGGATATTTCTATCGTAATAGGTTTTCGATTTTTGTTTTGCGGCTTCTAAATTGTTTCGCGCTAATTTTCGTACTTCCTGTAATTGAGTCGCGAGGTTTTTCACGTGATCATCGAACGTGATGAAATCGTCCATTTGTGTGAATTGAGATGGAAGACGAGGTTCTTTGCCAAAGACTAGACGGTATGGCGAGAATTTTGTGCCTTCGTGTATGGTCGCGTTGTATGAAAGTGTTGCTGGCTTAAGCCATTTATGCCAGTCTTTTTTGTTGGTATAGTGCTTCAGGTAATCTGTGAGTACCTGATGGCTTCGTTCAAGGGACCCGTTTGACTGTGGGTGAAAGGCTGTAGTTTTGATTTGTTTAATTTTGAAGATTTTTGTTAACTGTTTCATGACGCGGCCAATAAACGCTGCTCCTTGATCTGTCAAAATTATTTTTGGACAAGTGAAAACACATATGAATTCTGTTACCAGTGCGTCTGCGATTTCGTTTGCTGTCGCGCTCATGAGCGGAATTGCGAAGGAGAATTTCGAGAGATTATCTTGAATGGTGAGGATAAAACGATGACCTAGGGTTGATACCGGTGTTATCGGTCCGACTATGTCCATTGCGATCTTATCGAATACGTCGATCGGGGTATCGGTAATGACCATAGGTTGTTTCGTTTTTATTCGAACCAATTTTCTTCTTTGACAACTTTCGCATTGCCTGACGTAGTCTTCTACTTGTTTTTTTAGATTGTCCCAAAAATATCTTTGACGGATTCTATTATATGTCTTGGTGACGCCTTTGTGGCCTGCTACCGGGGAGTCGTGGCACTCTCTTATTATTTCTAATCTGTGCTCTTGAGGTGGAGTTGTAATCTCGTCTTTACATATTTTTATCTGGATTTTTGAATGTGCGAAAATTTCGCGTATGAGATTTTTTATTTTGATCCAAATTGAAAGGTCGAAATTATTTCTTTTTTGAGAAATTGCTGCTGAATTCAACTTTAATTCTTCCATCTTGATTCTGAGATTTTTTAATGATTTTGTGAAATTTTCTAGAGTGATGGGTGATGAATCGTTTTCTTGAATAACTAAGCCAAATGTCTTTTTATTTTTAGAGCCTGAAACTAGTACTTGACCTACTTCCAGTTTGTTGGAGGGGGATAAGGTGAGGAAGCCTAGTTCGATTAGTCTCTTGCCAATCTCGCTTGACACCGTACCATCTGCTGAGATGAAACATATATAGTTGTCTTTGACCATTTCTAAATTGTCATTTGTTTCGATAATGTTGACGGTGTCGATTTCTGTGCCGCTATCGTTCACGATATTTGGGGTGCCTCCCGCTGGAGGGGGAGTTTCACTCGGAGGTTGTGTGACGATATTTACGGTCGGTGTAAGGGGTTCGTGCCTCTGGGGGTTTGACGGTACTTCGTCCTCGTGCAATAATTCAAAATTGTTTTCATTGTGGAGGCTTAGCGGCCTTTCGTTTTCGGACGACGCTTCTTTGTCGTTTTCGTTTTCCGGGGATATGCAAATTTCGTCTTCGATGACTGTGTCATTTCGTTTAAGAACTTTATGAATTTTATCCGTGCGTTTTTGTTTTTTGTTTTTAGGAGGGTTTGCTGGAATGCTCGTCGTTGATACGACTGCAGGCATTATTCTTTGGGGTGGGCTAAGCCCGGTTTTGTTTGAATCTTGGATTTGTTTGGTGTAGTTTTTATATTCATGCGTGTGTTGTCCCGCTTGTGAGCAATATGTGCATTGCTTTGGTTTTCTTTCTCTTGACGATCTACGAGTCGGTAACAATGGTGGTTTTTTCATTCTTTGCTTCTTGAGGGGCTTGGGAATTTTCCACTGATCGTTGTGAACCGTATTTGCCATTACTACGGGGTCTTTACTGTCTTTTGGGGATTTAATGTGTGTTAAAATGGTATTTTCTTTATTTTCTATGGCGTTAGGCTTTTCGTTCGAGAGCGTTGTGCATATTAAATTTGTGTCAGGTACCGTTTTTTCGTTAGGGGCTTTTTCTTTCCCGTTTAGATCACTTGGTGTTTCCTGGCTGTTTTCGGGGTTCTGTGTATCGCATGTTTGAGACTGAGTTTCGCTCTTTTGGGTTTCCCTATCTGGATTACTCCCTGATTCGAGAGAGCTTGTGGTGCTGTGCGATTTTCTTTTCGTACGTTTACTAGGGGGCGGTGTGAATTCTGCCGTTTTTTGTGTACGTTTTTCTAAAGGTTTTTGTGGGATCTCAGTTATTCTTGGTGACATATGGTCACTGAGAATTGGAGGGGTTTGAGGAGTAAAGTACAGGGATTTTTCGTCGGATTCTGTGCTGGTTTCGGCCGAAGGTGTGTTTGGACAATGTGGTGATGTGACCTCCATTGATTCAGCAGGGTTAGAGTTTTCGGAGTGTATATTTTCGAGGGTTATGAAGGATTTGTCCTGTTCCTCAGAAATTTTCTGATCCGAGGATGGGCAAATCTCTTGATCTGTTGCAATTGAAGAGACCGCGTCGACTGTATTGTCTTCGCATTCTTCTGAAGAAGAGGGAGATCGATTTTTATGAGTGCTGTAGGATTTGTGTCGTTTATCGCGATCTTTCTTCTTCATTAGGATTTTCCTTTTACATCTATCGTATTCCGAATAGAGTTCTTGGTTTTCTGAATTGCTACTTTGAGATTTTTGTTTTTTGATTGAATTAAGAGACAAATTCGCGTCGCGTTTTGAGTTGGTTGATTTGGACGAATTTGTTTTTAGATTTTTTGATAAACTCGTGTGATGCTCTGAGTTTGAAGATTTAGACGAATTTATTTTTAAATTTTTTGATGAATTCGTATGATGCTCGGAATTTGAAGATTTAGACGAATTCTTTTTTCTTTGCAAACTTGTATGAGGGTTAGGGTTAATTGATTTAGACAAGTTTGCTTTTTGATTTTGCAACGAGTTCGTATGATGCTCTGTGCTACTAGATTTAGACGAACTTGTTTTTTCTTTTTGCTCTCGTAAATTCGTATGATGCTCGGAATTAAAAGATTTAGACGAATTTATTTCTTCGAGCTCTGGATTTAGGATGCTCCCATTATTGAGGCATATATCAGACGATTGATCAGATCGCTGATGATTTAGGATTTCGTTTGTTTCTTCGCCAACTTGATTAACGTACGTTTCTCTAGGAACTTCCGTATCCGTGTAATCAGTTAGTTCTGAAACAGGGTTTGATGTGGAGGGATCTTTTTGATCACCTTCCGAATTAGAGAAAGAAACTTTGGGTCTCTTTAAGTTTTTGTCTGAATTTGAAACAGACGAGTATGTTCTGGCGATACCTGGGTTCAAGCTTAATAGCTTTCCACCTGTAGGTGTCTGACTGATTCGCCATTTGAGTTTTATCGGGAGAGTTATTGGATTACGCGATAGTGCGTCAGCGTTTGTGTTTATTTTTCCCGGTTTGTATTCGATTTTATATTCGAACTCTTTTAATCTTTCTCTCCATCTCAGTACACGCGACGTCGGGTCACTCATTGAGTCGATCCAAGCAAGTGGTCGGTGATCCGTTAGAAGTAAGAATTCCCTGCCATAAAGGTAGGGTCTGAAGGTTTTTATTGCGAAGAGCACTGCGACCATTTCTTTTTCGGTGGTGGAGTAGTTCCGTTCCGCTTTGTTTAGGACCCTTGAGGCAGCAGCCACCATAGGGTCTTGACCGACTTTGCCTTGTGAAAGAATTGCACCAACCGCATAATTAGATGCGTCGGTTGTCACGATGAAGGGTTCGGAGAAATTTGGGTATTGAAGGATTGGAGCAGAGCACAGCTTATCGCGTAGCGTTTCGAATGCTAATTGATGTTCTGAATTCCAGTGGAATTCGACATTTTTGCTCGTTAGATCTGATAATGGTTTTGCTATTGCTGCGAAATTTTTTATGAAACGCCGGTAGTAACCTGCAAGTCCTAAAAACTCTTTAACGTTTTTTGGGGTTTTTGGTACGTTAAATTTTTGAACCGCTTCGATGTTTTTAGGGTCGGGCTTTACGCCATCAGCTGATATAAGGTGACCTAGATATCGTACTTCCGTTCTTAAAAATTCGCATTTATCGGTTTGGAGAGTAAGATTAGCATTTCGTAGACGTTCGGCCAATTTTTTGAATTTACTATTGTGTTCGTCTAAGGAACGAGCGTAGATGACTATGTCATCCAGGTATACGAACAGTTCATTGCCCTGAAGACCTTTAAGTACGAGGTCCATTAGGCGCTGAAAGGTTGCTGGTGCATTCTTTAGACCGAATGGCATTCTGTTAAACTCGTAGTGACCGTGGGGGGTTGTAAAAGCTGTTTTATGTTTATCTGCTGGATCCATCTGTATTTGGTGGAATCCAGATGCTAAATCGAAAATTGAAAAGTATTTTGCTCCGCCGAGTTGATCAAGGATATCGGTTATTAAGGGTAAAGGATAAGCGTCTCCTATCGTGACTTCATTGAGTTTTCTAAAATCGATCACAAGTCTCCATCTTTTATTTCCTTTTGAGTCTGCTTTTTTCGGAACTATCCACACCGGTGAATTGTACGGAGATTTAGATGGTTCGATTATATTGAGTTCTAATAAATCGTTAATTTGTTTTTCGATCTCTGGTCTTTGAAAGGGTGGATGTCGGTATTGTCTCGTGTTGACAGGTCTGTCGTTCACTGTTAAGATTCGATGCTTGCATTCGCTAGTTGGTTTCAGAGGGTCGCCCGGTAAATGAAAGAGGTCTGCGTTTTCTGCAACGAGTGCATTTACCGCGTCTCGCTCTTCGACATTGAGGTGGTCGAGGCGCAAAAGGTTTATCACGTTTTCTACACGATTTTCTCGCGTCCGAGAAGGGATACTATGTATTTTAGCTTTGCCAATTGCGGAATCTTCGTTCTGTTCCTCGTTTTCATCCGTACTCATATCAAAAGGATAGAGGGATATAACGGGAACGTCCACTTTAACGTCTTTGTCAAGGGTATTGATAGCGTAAAGGTAAGCTTTGCCGTCGGTGTTTTTCACCAATGCTTCGCCTGCGTAAACGCCTTCTGGAAATCTTATGCGGGGTACGTAGCCTGTCTCTAGAGTGTTTCCCACTCGAACAAACATGACCATTTTCTGTCTGGCCCGCAGAAGAAATGATTCGGTGTTTGTAAATGGTACTTTTACATCATTGATTTGCACGCACCTCTCCATCCAGTCAATTTTACCGTTGCTATTACCGAGGGTCTCATGACCAAGTATTGCATCAAATTCTACAGGAAAATCGTCGCCTACAACATGAAACATTTCCGGTTTTCCATGAATAGCGATGTTAATTTGACCGAGAGTTTTAGGTCTATCGGAACTTGAGATTCCGTATAGTTCGTAAATGATCGATTCGTTTATTGTATTTTTATCTGCGATATTTTGAATTTTGATTAGATTTAATTGCGATCCCGAGTCAGCGAGGAATAGGGTTTGTTCTTTGATTAAGTCCCGTGACTCTAATACGATGGTTGGCGCGTTATAGTTATGAGAAGACGCGCTGAGATTGCAATTAGCCCGAAGGATATTTCGTTTTATTTCTTCGGGTCTTTCGGATTTTGGTGCCTCTACTGATTCTGTCCCGTCGAGGCACCTGGCCGAGGGGTCGTTGACTCGTTTCCCGGCTGGTTACCTGCATTCGCCGCAGCCTTTTTGCCGTTATTGTACGCTCTCCTACGACAGTCGTTTATTACGTGTCCCGGTTTTTTGCAATAGTTGCAAGATACGCTACTTTTGTTTTCAGTCGTTTGTTGTTGCTGTAATTGTTGAGGTTTTTGTTGTTGTTCTTGTTGTTTGTTTTGTTTTGCAAGAGCGTAACAGTCGTCCGTAACGTGATTTGTTTTCTTGCAAAATTTACAAAGTTTACCGGTCGTGTTTGCGTTTTGCATTGATTTATTATTTGAGTTTTTATTATCTTGCGAACTAATAGGGAGGCAGGTTGATTGATTTTTGTTATTTCTTTCTATTGGTCCTACTAGTTTTTCGATTTCGATTGTCTGTTGATAAATACTTTCGAGGGTAGCGAAGACTGTGATAGGTATGTGAGCGCTGTAAGCTGGGTTTACGCCTCTACGGAATTGATTTATTGCCATGTCTCGAGCGTAATTTTTTGCTCCTTCCGGGTCTTGCAATTTTGACAAGCCGATGGCCTGTTGAGTTTGAGTAAGATGCAAGTTGATTCGACTATAGAAAGCGAGCAATGTTTCTTTATCTTTTTGTTCGAAAGTGTTTAATTCCTCGAGCCACGCGAACAAGGGTTTCGATGTAATGAATCTACTTCTCAAAATGTTGATGAGGTCATCGATTGTTGAAATTGTGAAACTTTCTAGACTTTCGCATGCAACGCCTTTGCATTTACTTCTCAGTAATGCGACTACTGGTCTTTCGCCAATCGCTTGAGTGTATTCTCTTGCGGATTCACAATAATTAATAAAAGTATTGAGGGAACATGTTTTTGTTGTACCATCGAACTCTGGTACATACCTAGTGAAATCTTTATAATTCGCGTGTATGGGGTATGGTGTGTTTTCTGGTGCTCGATTAGCATTGACATGTTGGGGAGCTTGACGTTGAATATTATCTGCAATATATCTACTGAGTACGTCTATATCTACATTAACTTGTAGAGGGTTGGGATTTGGTCCAAATTCGTTCTGTGGATTCGGCTGACCTGCGTTATCTTGATTTGGCGGTCCGCCCTGTCCGTAGACGTTCATGGGGTTTTGGTCTTCGTTGGACATTGTGAGTTTTATGACTTACGTTACGAAGATCTTGTAGTCGGGTGACGCGTGCCGATGAACCTGTTGTTGAGTTGTGGTGACGATCCTGCTAGTGGTCTACCGCTGCTGGTGTTTTTGACCTGCTCTTCGATGATGCCGATGGTTTATGGCTGTGTCCCTCCGATGGCTTGGAGTACTCGTACGTGTTGGAGGAGATCTCTGGAGTTCGTTGATACTTGTTGATGTTTATTTTCGATGTTGTCCTTCGGTGTGAATTCCGTTGACACCAATTTTTAATATAAAAAAGTGGTGGGTTTTTGTTGTTGTTTTCCGATGCCACCAATTTTGGAGATAAAATTGAAGAATTGGTGTTTGCTGATTTCCTTGTTGGTTTCCGCTGCCACCAGTTTTTAATATAAAATTAAAAAATGGTGTTTTTTGTGTTTTTTTTTTTTCGCTGCCACCAGTTTTTTAATATAAAATTAAAAAATGGTGTTTTTGTTTTTTTTGTTTCCGCTGCCACCAGATTTTAATATAGTAATATGTTACGTCCCAGGAGGGAGGATTAGCTGGGGGCGCACAGTCGCCGATTTAGAGGAGCAGAGTGTACGTTGAGTACCTCTGCCAGTGAGTCTTCTTTGGGACTTGTGCGAGGCCCGAGAACATATACTATATTTTCAGGTATACGTGACCTTTTTATTGAGGTTGTGCCCGCGAATTGGAAGGATTTTCCAGCTGTTGAGCGGTGTCGAAGGCTTCGCGAAATAAGTGTATGCGATGATATTTTGTTCACTACAAAATATATTGATGAATTTATTGGTTGACTATTACACTTATTTACACTTTGAAATTGAAATGTTTTTCTATGTACTTTTGAGTTAGCGATTATGACAGAGTTCTCCCAAGTGATTTTGGATTAGAGAGGGAGAGTTCTCCGACCTTAATTGTTTCGAGGTTCGCTGCTAACTGACTAACAACTAAGGTTCTTAGCCTAGTTAGAGTTCGAGAGGAGGATGTGTTTTTTGGGGGTAGGATGCTGTAGAGGGGGTTTGTTCTCTGTGGTTTTTCAGTTTGGATTGGGTAAAAAGTATCGTCTGATTTGATGATTGGATTTGAATATGGGGGAGACTTTTCCGAAGATATGATTGGAGGAAAAGTCGCTCGAGATTTCTTAGAATTAGGGAAAGTGTGTTGAGCGGAGTTCTGAGATGTGCACGTGTTGCACTTGAGATAAGAGCATCTGTTTTCGGGACTCGTGGGAAACGCGAGTTTCGGAACGCGTCTCTGGAATTTTGTGTGGATTTAGGAAATGCTGCATTGATAATAAATTCAAGGATAGGAAATCGGTCTTGGACTGTTTATTTCTGGTTTTCCGTGCTCGTCTTGTAGGATTATTTATGGCGCCGGAACGTCGGGGAGAGTCTAGGGCACGCATTGTGAGTGTTTAAAGAATGGACAGTTGAGGAAAAAAATATGTGCGAGCGCCGAGTGTCTCGCAGGATGTATTTGTTATGGATGGTCTGGATACGCTCTGTGTTTATATATATTCTTAGATACGAACTATGTATCGACAAATGATGATAAAGGTTAGGAATATACTCGTGATAGCGTTTGAGTTGAAGAGAAAAAGTGAGGGGCGTTTAGCGTAATGCTAGGACGTAACACGTTAAGCTACAGAGCTCGAAGAGGTCGCAAAAGAAAGACAAAAAAAAATAAAAAATACGTCAACTTATAATATTCTCTGGAATACTATAGTTAATTAATTATTGAAGAAACAAATTTTGAAAATTTTCGAAAACAATTGGAAACGCTATCGCTCCGGTAAAGAGTCTCTGGCAGCAACTCGTCATGTCATGTTGTTGTTATAAATGTACTTGTCTCAGAGTCGCTGCCGCGACTCTAGATAGGCACTGCTATCTTGGTATCAATTGAGCTTTTAATAAACAACAATCATTTTCATTATAAAATAGATGAATTGTAAAAATCAACCACATAGGTTACAACGTAACAATCAATAATTTTTATATATTATAAAAAATTATCAGTTATTTATATAATAACACGAAAACTATATTTTTAGTGGTTCTCAAACTTCAACACTTTTGTATAAAATTGGAAAAATGTTATTCTTCCAAAAAGCAACTACACTATTTAATAACTTCATTACATATTCATGTTCATATTCAACAGGAATTATAGTGACCTCATTATCTTTTTTAAAATCACTACTAGCAACACAAAAATAACTTTTGTTTCCTTTAGCACAATACATTTGCATTTGAACTTGTGCAAAATATTTCTTTGATATTGTACCATTCTTATCTATATAGTTTTGTGCAGTTTTTTCACTGAATGGACACTTAATTTCAAACGTAGTCTTGTTATTAATCCCATCTGGGGAACCAGCAACCATTGGAAATGCCTCGGAAATATATAGACCACATTTTTCTATCTTCATTCCTATTTTCTTTTCCACTGCTATCCTGACTTCGTCTTCCAGTTTTTTACCTCTTGATATTGCTGGAGTTTCTGGAATTTTAGCACCAAAGATCATAGCGACCAGAGTACCATCCACAGTTTTGCACTGGCTCACTTCATAGCATTTCGAGGCTGTAATTCTACCATATCTTACTTCATACCACAAGCTACTTTTATGTTGATCTCTAGTTTCTCTCTCTAGGAGTGATATAGTTTTTTGATTGAAAAGATGAGAGATTTTGGTTAAAAAAACATCACAATTATCATCATTGTATTTAATTATTAGATGATGCAGTGATAAAGTTGACTTGCTATCAAAATCAAGTTCATGCTTCAAAAACTGGCATTTGTCGATTTTTCTTTTTTTGCATTCTAAAACAAATTCATTTAACACACTGCTGTCTGGAATCGTCTCCTTAGGTTTTTTTTTAGAGATTTCTTTTGAACACAAAATTTTTATTGATGAGCCAACCTTAGCCAGATTTGATTTCCTCCAATAGCATTCAACCGAAGTACACGACGGGGCTTCGGTTCGACGGTGTAACCACATTAAAAATGCAACAGCGTGCTTGCAGCCACCTTCTGACGAGGGGCAATCATGACACTTGATACTAATCACAGTCTCTTCTTGTTCATTCAAAATAAGTGTCACTGCATAAGGCTTAGAACGCACTTTGTGTTCCGGGCATACCGTACATTTAACAACGCATGTATTTTGAACCCGCTTGAGCTGCACATAACCTATTGCGTCGTCCCCGTAAGATTCCCTTCCTGATCTGATGATAAAAAAAAAACAGGTTATGTTGGATTGTAATAGTAAACACAGGGATTATCGTTTGTGTATTGTTATTGCGCTTATTATTAGACAAAATTTGATACGATAATTACTTACATTGCTGTTTTAATATTTCTCAACTCGGCAGAACAGAAATCCGGATTGGATGCAAAAAATTTCGCTACCATCAACGTATTTATCATTGGTAGATTTGTACTTTCTGCTTTCACAAAACCGTCTTCCATGGTGCGATTTTAATAAAATAAATAACAAAAGTCCACAAACATGAAGATAACTTGTGAAATTTCAAAATAACCCAGAGCGCACAATACAAATCTGGATTGTTTACTATCGGAGTGACGTCACGTTGGAATCCAATATGGCGGATGCCGATTTAGACATTTGAAAAACACGTGAAAAAAGACGATTTTTGAAATTGAGTTATAAAATTTACATTGCATTTTTATAAATAAATATTGACGTTTCTCGTTTACTTTATACGAAATCTATCATAAACATGCGTTTTTATATTTTTTCTTACATGGTGTAAAATACCCTATTCTCGATTGAAATTGTTTGTTTCTTCGTGTAAATGGCCAAGTGTGGTTCGATAATTGTTGTTGGATTGGAGGAAATTTGTTTTTTTTCCATATCATTGAAGGTGTCCCAAAAGCCGCCATTTCTTAACGAATGTGCAATGTAATGTCCTGGCATGAATTGAATAACTCCAGCAAGTCTAAAATATAAAAAAATGACGATTAGGAATATAGTAGTCATGTTCTATTTGTTAAAATTAAGATTTCTTATAATAATCAATCTTATTTTCTATAATATGCATTCAGGAACATATAATAAAGGGGGAAATAAATTATTTGAATAATTAATATATACAAATAAAGATTTAACGTACCTGTACTCGAAACTTGTTTGGCTATTCGAATCCGAAAAGGTCATTGTCTGTGGAATTTTTCCGAGAGAGCATTGCATTGCTTTTTGCAGATTTTTACCATCGCGAACATCCAACTCGGTAAGACGATTCTTCATAATCCTTCTGCACTCATGATATATATGACGTTGTGAAGCTGATCCATATATAACTCGGAAAGGAAATCCTCTTACTTCATGTATAGTTCCACTGTACCGCGGGTTAAGAGCCATATCCTCGATCGATTATACGATATCGCGAGAATCGTTTTTTTTAATGCCGAGTTCGTCGTTGATACCGTTTTTTTTTGCTTCATGAAGAACACCAAGATTTGGTAATATTGGTGGCTCGATGTCTCCCGGTCTCATGAGCCTTTGAGCTTCTATCTTACGATATTTTGCGCTACCTTGAGATTTCAAGTTTTGGACAGCATCCTGTCGTCTTTTCCCATTGAAAGGCCTCTTAACCATAGCGTGTTTTTCATGGCGCGTATCTTTCGTTTCAATGTAGAAAGTCACTCCAGCGGTATTAGACTTCTTTTCTCCTCTACCTTTGATGACATTTTTACAATTGGAGCTCTTACAAATACCGGAAAAATTAATAAAATAACTTTTAGTTAGTGGATGATAGCGAACTCGACTACGCTTGAAAACAAATGCGCACGGCATTCGATATTGTAGCCAAAATTCTGAAGCAATAACGTTAGTCCACACTTTTTGCCGCAGTTGAAGGTCGCCATCATTGCCCAAGGGTTTGATTTTATTCCAATTTTCCTCTGTTAGAACCATTTCTTTTATCGATTCGTTTTTTCCAAAACACTCATCTTCGGAATCAAAGTCGTCATTATTACTTGGTTCACTGTGCTCTGAATCGCAGCATAAGTTGTTTGAGTTGCATGGTTCCAATATCACACCCATTTCAGTGTGTAAGGATTTCGTAGAGGTGCGTTATATTCGTGTGTGCTGAGGTGTGCGATGTGAGTGTGAAATAAGAAAAGAGGGCTTTGGAGAAGTAGTGGGGAGATTCCCTCTCCACGGTCGGACCAAACGTCTCCGAATTTTCGCTCGATGAAACGATCGAGGATATTTTGAGATACTTAATCTCGAACAATCGAACATAACGGTTCTAACTATAATCACCTGCCTAGATCAGTCTATATCTTGATATATATATTTTGTGTACACGTTTTTGTTTCGCGACGTTCATATGTATATCTATATCTCTGCATACTGGCCTTCATCGACCACATCGATAATAAAAAAAAAAAAAAATCACAACAGATCATAAAGAATCTGTCTGCTATTCGCTATTTGTGTTTTAAAAACCAAATTGCGTTCATGAAGAGTGACCGCATCGAAAAAAGAAGATTACGATCGCACCACTCCTGGAATTCCACCACAAGGGGCATCATATCGCAACTTCGTTAACTTTACATACCAGATCGGCCTGTAAAGTTATTTTCATCACCTTCGTTCGAGAAACGACGATCCACGGGTTCGGACACCATAAGAAGCGTCGCATCGAGGAGCGGAGAGGACGAACTCACCCGCCGCATACATCTTTCGAGCGGCATTAGATAAGTGAAATCGTTCCGTAATCTTTTCACCGTTTATTTGTTTCTTATGATCGGTCTGATACAACTCCGAGAGTCACAAAATTGTTTTTCTTTTATAAGTAATTTCTGTACTGAAATTGTGCAAGCGATAGAATGATTTTCGAGAAAATCGGACGCTGATTGTGGAATTTCAGCGCGAATGTCAGAGTTTGTTGTTGAGTGGATAATTTGCCTCGCGTCACCGAACCATTATACGCCTATATGTTCATTTTTGATTTTGTTTGGGCCATGATATTTTCCGTGTACAAAGAAAATTCTATACACTTATTGATTTGCTGTTAGCCTCTATCAAAAATATATGTGTAGGTTTAGAAATTCGCATTTGAATTATCGCGCATTGCCGCCCTTGTATGAAATCGAGAGTTTCGTCTGTGAATCAGAGCTCTGTCATTTATATCGACATTAAATCGATGTGTGAATCCTTCTTCTACGTTTTTTTTTTTTTTTTATTCTCAATCGAATCCGAAAATAAATATACCTCTACAACGATTATTCAGAATCTCACACTAAGAGATTCAAAGTTCTTACAAAATTGGCGCCCGAACAGGGACAGAATAAAAGTCTGTTCAATTAATTGGAAAATTTACTTGAATCGAGTCGATGTTGAAAAAGTATTATATTTAATTGCTCACGGCCTTATTTCCAAGATTTATCCGAAACATTCAAAATCGAAATCGGGACGATTTAATGAATACTCGTTCGAGAGCAAACAAGCAGATTAGCGAGGCGCGAAGCGAGAGCGTTAATCCGATGTTTATAAGTATGCCACATAATAATCCAAATGACAATCCTTCAGCAGGCGCTGCCGACAATAATGATCCTTCGGTCGAGCAATTGTTATTGGATCGAGAGCGGATTAACCGTCAACGTACGGAATGGGAGAATGTGCGAATAAGACTTGTAAGAGAGCTGGACGAAATGCGTGATGATATGGTCCAAATGAGAGAGCAAGTGAGACTACTGCGTACGGAGAACGAGCGGTTGAGAAACGCCTCAATGTCGAGCGAGGAAGGAAACGATAACAGAACAGGTATGCTAAATGGGCTTGTTCGCGGTATCCATTCGATGAATTTAAACATCCGCGCCCCGCGTTTTGGAAGTGATCTAAAGGTCAACCCTCATGAGTTTTTGGAAAACGTGGAAAAATATTTTAAAATAAAAAAAGTCCCTGATGATTGTAAATTGTTGATACTTGAGACGCTTTTAGACAGTCGTGCCCGAGATTGGTACCGAGCTCAGCAGACGAGCATAATAACATACGATATCTTCAAAACCGCGTTCCTCCAAGAATTTTATTCGATACCCACGCAGGTTAGACTAAAGGCTCAGTGGTCGTCACGACGGTACACTTCCACTGATGGTTCGATGCAATCCTACTTCCATCAACAAGCGAGTGCGGCTCAGTATTTCACGCCAAAAATCGACCAATATGAAATTAATTATAGTGTGGTTCAACAATTGCCTATTAGAGCCCGCGATGCTTTAGTCACAATAGACTACTCGGACATAAACAAAGTCGCGAGGGCTCTTGCTCAATTGGATACGTCATATGAGGAGATTCGTGGCCGGGAAATACGCCGTCCCGTTAACAGTAGTCACTCGACCCCTAATGTTTCGTTGAACAGTCATAACAACAGTAATAATGCTCGAGAAGAGAATAAGTTGTCAGCAAATGACGCTCATTTAAGTTATCCTCAATCGACTTCATATCGATCTAGAGGAATTGACGTGAACGCTGAACCGTGGTATCCGGTACCCGATTTCTCGATTCCGCCACCCCCGGTCGGCTCAAATAATGTGGATGTCGCGCACATGACCATGTCCGAACAAATAGACCAGCCTTTAAACTGAAAAACGACGTGATGATAAGAGATTCGCATTTACGTCGGAATCCATATGATTTGTTTGAGGATCTCACGGCTACCATTGCACAGGAAGCAAACGAAAGTGATAAAAAATCTGATTCCCCGAGTTCTAATTGCCCACACATACTGGTTTTCCAGTTTGATTTTCCCATTCGTACTCTTATTGACACGGGAAGTCAAATTACGTGTATCTCTGAAAGTTTTTACGGATATCTAAAAAATACTCATCCGTTGCTTGAACTGCCCGTATCAAATATCGTGGTATTGTCGGCTATAGGCAAAAAACCAACCGCCATAAAACGCCAGGTTCGTTTTCAAATTAGCGTGGGTGAAATCTCGATTATGACAGTCTTTTTAGTGGTGCCCTATTTAACAAGTAATATGATCATCGGTAGTGACTGGATGTTGAGAACGGGAACAGTCGTAGACTTTTGTAATCGTGCAATTAAGATAAATGGAATCAATATTTCCCCGGAGTTGGTTTCTTTTGGTCGCTCATCGGTTGAAAAGTTGAGCGTTTCTGAAGATCGAGACATCACGTATATTCAAATATTGAAAACTGGGTTTCGATCAAAACACAGTTACGGGTCTCAAATAGAGAATACAAACATGACACCATTCGAAGTTAGCGAAATAAATAATAGTAAGGAAAATGAAATAAGGTCTGAAGAAGCGACGGATAACACGAAACGAGTCGATCACCAAGCAAACACAAATAAAATCTATTCTACGCATGCTACCAGAATAGTAGTTGATTATCAATATGATCACAGTGAGAACGGTCCAATAGAGTTAAAAACACCAGAGATTGACTCGCAGATCAACATAACTCCCTTATTGGGGGATACGGATCATAAAAGTAGCGATGACAATCATCGAGACACCAATACTCACAAATCGGAGCCGCCGAGTCAAGATGTCGAGTCCCAGGGCTCAACGTTGAGAAAAGGGTTATGTGCTCTAGAATGTTGTGGTATTGCCGCAGTCAGAAGGTTTAATAACGATTCACCAATAACTTTAAATCAAATACCCTCGTGTTTCCGCGCGATTGCGAGAGAACCAATAAAAGAAAAAACACTTAAAGTAGCTCTCGAAACCAAAAAGTTATGTGGGGCAACAGTCGAGGGCGAAGACTTTTAAAAAATTGCCGAAACAACTCTCGATTCAACGATAATAAATGAATTCGATACAGATATTCCAGTCAATATGTCGAGTTTATATCGAGATGATGACGATCAGAATTTCTATGACGATGTCAGAACTATTGCGGATACACTAAATGTCACTGAAACTGAAAAAAAGGCTTTTCAAAGGTTAATAAACAAGTTCAAAACATTATTCTCTTATAAACCGATCGGCGCGGGAACATACGAACATCGAATTCGAGTAAAAAACCCGAAAGTCGTAGTCAAGAGATCATACCCGGTACCGTTGGCGCTTCGCGAAGAGGTTTCAAAAGAAATTAAAGAGATGATGGAAGCTGGAATCATAGAAAGATCAGAAAGTCAATACTGTAATCCCCTACGCATCGTTAAAAAGAAAAACGGGAGCATCAGAATTTGTTTGGACGCGCGATTCATTAATGACATTATAGAGTCAGATAATGAATCTCCCCCTTTGATAAATGAATTGATGCAAAAATATCACGGCTCTAAATTCTTATCTACAACAGATCTTGCGTACGGTTATTGGCAAATTCCTTTAGAGCGCGAATCGCGACCATATACCGCGTTTTTGTATGGATCGCAATTGTACCAATTTTGTCGAATACCTTTCGGTTTAAAAACCGCCGGGAGCGGTTTTATTCGCGCGCTAAATTTGGCCATGGGTAATGAGTTTGATGCTTTTGTGACTTTTTACATTGACGATATTCTGATCTATTCCAAAACTTTCGAAGATCATCTCAATCATATTGAGATTATTTTCAATAAATTGCAAGGGAGTAACTTTACATTAAGGCTTGATAAATCGGTGTTCCTAAAGAGTCAAGTAAATTTCCTGGGTTTTGTTCTTTCCATTGATGGAATCCGTCCGGCTCAAGATAAACTGGAAGTAATCCGCGATTTTGCGGAACCCGCGAACCGTAAAGAGTTGCAGCAAATCATAGGCGTGTGTACGTACTATCGCCAATTCAGTGTCCGGCACTCTAATTTGATTGATCCGTTTCGGGATTTACTGCGGATTAAAACTCAATGGCTATGGACTCAGGAACATTCGGTAGCATTTCAAAACTTGAAAAATGGTTTTGCAGACTGTGTTACGCTTCGTCATGTCATTCCCGATACTCCATTCAAACTCCAAACAGATGCCTCCGATAAGGGCATAAGCGGTGTTCTCTATCAACGTGATCAACATGGCGAAAACCATATCATTTCCTTGGTGAGTCGTTGTTTAAACGCCGCAGAGTTGAATTATAATACAACAGAAAAGGAATTGTTGGCAATCGTTTATTCGATAAGTAAATGTCGAATGTATCTTGTCGGAAATACATTCGATATTATTACGGATCACGAGGCTTTAAAATTCTTAAACACAACAAGTTATCATACTTCTCGGTTGATTCGATGGAGTTTGTATTTACAACAGTATACATTTCGAGTAGTCCACTGTTCAGGGAAAGATAATATCGTGGCGGACTTTTTTAGTCGTAATCCATCGGGTAAATTTGAACCAACGGCTAATCAAAATGAATACAAAATCGCCACCTTGACGCAGTTTCTAATTTTTAACATGAATAATAAACAATCTGGCGCAATATACAAACTTTCGCGATCGTTCGACGATATTCCCAAGGATATTCGAAAGAGTCTAAAAAACATCCAACAGCTTCAACGGGACGATATAGCAATATCTAAACTCCTTGAAGCGCTAGAAAAAGGTGAAATAATTCCTTTTCACCAGATTCATAATAATATCCTATTCCGCACGTCCCCCTGCGAAACAACTGGCAAGTAATTATACCTACCGCGGTAACCCGTGACCTTACACGGTTTACCCACGAAAAGCTCGGACATCCTGGAGTATCCAAAACTATATCATATCTCCGACGTCACTTTTATTGGAAGTGCATGGTCAAGGAGGTGAAAGAATATGTACTTAGTTGCGATTTGTGTCAGAGAGTCAAGTGCTTGAATTATTCAATGCAGGGTGAATTCAACATGATCCCCGCGAATGAGCCGAATGATTTGGTCACCGTTGATTTTTACGGGCCCCTTCCTAAATCAATCGGAGGTGTAGAATACATTTTCGTGATTCTTGATACTTTATCCAAATACGTGAAACTGTATTCGATAAAAAAAGCTACTACTAAAACCGCCCTGAGAAAGATAATTGATCATTATATTCCAGAAATGAGAAGACCCACAACGATATTAAGCGATAATGGTACTCAATTCACTTCCCCTCTGTGGAAAACGCGCCTTAAACAAGAAGGAATCAAAACAATCTTTTCGTCGATCCGTCATCCCCAAAGTAATCCGACCGAACGGGTTATGAAAGAACTCGGGCGATTTTTCCGTACTCTGTGTTCTGAAGCACATACTAAGTGGGCACAATACCTCCCGTTGATCGAGAAGTTTATGAATGTAACTACGCATTCTAGCACGGGATTTAGCCCGTACGAAATCCATTTCGGGAAGTGTCCGACAGACAAAATCAGTGAGCTTATATCCTACCCCGCTGGAATCGAAACTTCACATGATAAGAAAATTTCGTTAGCCAAATCGCGTATGATACTCCAATTTGAACGACGAAAAAAGTATCAAAAGGGCATCTCAAGTATCAAATTGGATGTAGGGGACCTCGTCTTATTACGAGTTCCATACCATTCTAATGCACATGAACGGGTTACCGCGAAATTTTTCCACCTTTTTCAAGGTCCCTACCGGATTATAAAATCTATCGGTCAGAATGCTTTTCTCTTGGCTGATCCGGAGGATTCAACGAAAAAAAAAAATGTCTATAACCGATCTAATCTGAAAAAATATACCAGCCCTATTTAGCTAACGCGTTCGCGTCATCGTGATCTGGAGGAAAGTGTGATCTCTGTATGAATGAAAACGCATCAGACGTCGGTCGTAGAGTTACTCTAAATCCCATAACATTTATTTGTGTTTATCTATCTATCTATATCTTTGGATTTATATCAACCAAGTAGATCTCTCTTATGTGAAATTATGTAACGTCGAAATCACAATATTATACTGTAATTGTCTCATTCTTTGTTAAATAATTGGGGGATAACTGTAAGGATTTCGTAGAGGTGCGTTATATTCGTGTGTGCTGAGGTGTGCGATGTGAGTGTGAAATAAGAAAAGAGGGCTTTGGAGAAGTAGTGGGGAGATTCCCTCTCCACGGTCGGACCAAACGTCTCCGAATTTTCGCTCGATGAAACGATCGAGGATATTTTGAGATACTTAATCTCGAACAATCGAACATAACGGTTCTAACTATAATCACCTGCCTAGATCAGTCTATATCTTGATATATATATTTTGTGTACACGTTTTTGTTTCGCGACGTTCATATGTATATCTATATCTCTGCATACTGGCCTTCATCGACCACATCGATAATAAAAAAAAAAAAAAATCACAACAGATCATAAAGAATCTGTCTGCTATTCGCTATTTGTGTTTTAAAAACCAAATTGCGTTCATGAAGAGTGACCGCATCGAAAAAAGAAGATTACGATCGCACCACTCCTGGAATTCGTCCTCGATCGTATTACCACCACAAGGGGCATCATATCGCAACTTCGTTAACTTTACATACCAGATCGGCCTGTAAAGTTATTTTCATCACCTTCGTTCGAGAAACGACGATCCACGGGTTCGGACACCATAAGAAGCGTCGCATCGAGGAGCGGAGAGGACGAACTCACCCGCCGCATACATCTTTCGAGCGGCATTAGATAAGTGAAATCGTTCCGTAATCTTTTCACCGTTTATTTGTTTCTTATGATCGGTCTGATACAACTCCGAGAGTCACAAAATTGTTTTTCTTTTATAAGTAATTTCTGTACTGAAATTGTGCAAGCGATAGAATGATTTTCGAGAAAATCGGACGCTGATTGTGGAATTTCAGCGCGAATGTCAGAGTTTGTTGTTGAGTGGATAATTTGCCTCGCGTCACCGAACCATTATACGCCTATATGTTCATTTTTGATTTTGTTTGTGCCATGATATTTTCCGTGTACAAAGAAAATTCTATACACTTATTGATTTGCTGTTAGCCTCTATCAAAAATATATGTGTAGGTTTAGAAATTCGCATTTGAATTATCGCGCATTGCCGCCCTTGTATGAAATCGAGAGTTTCGTCTGTGAATCAGAGCTCTGTCATTTATATCGACATTAAATCGATGTGTGAATCCTTCTTCTACGTTTTTTTTTTTTTATTCTCAATCGAATCCGAAAATAAATATACCTCTACAACGATTATTCAGAATCTCACACTAAGAGATTCAAAGTTCTTACAAGTGCGTGCTTGAGACAAAATTTTTCTCCTATTCTGATGGACATTTGTGTAAAAACAATGGGCGCTCCATGAAAATTTCATTTCAGCGAGTGCTTGAGACATCAGTTTCCATACCGGATCTGACCAAGAGGGTAATTTGTTTGTCTGGAAGTGTTCGATGAACTGTTTGATAACAGTGACAGCTTTGTCAACTGGTACAGCACAAGGACGTGGCATTTTGAAGCCCAATCCTGTAAAAAAGTTGTTTACGTAATGATTAATTTCAATTTATTATTTTAGTATTGTCTGGTACTCATAATTATTAAAAGTTTAACACAAGAGAAGAAAAAATAAAGTGTTTCAAGAAAAATTCTGAGTAGAACGATTCAGGTAAAATGTTTTTTGTTTTCTAATGTTGTAAATCTAAGGATACATGCAGTGTCTTAATGCCATTTATTAAAAAGGCAAGGTAAGACGCACGGCATATCTAAACTCGAAGTTAGTCGCTTCCTTCCAACTTCTAAAGTTGTTGAACTGTACCCAAACAATAGCCGCTACAATAATGCAAAAATTACCGATTTACGATTTACGAACATAACCTGTCAACAAAGCAAAAAGTATTCGGTGTTTGATTTCAAACGTCGAATACTATATTTCCGCATAATATTAGAAACAAACAATGAAATCAGCAAGTGTTTTCTGTTTTAATCTCTATATCTTTTGTTTTTTTATCGTCTCGTTGAATTTTCACACACACGCGGAAACAAAGGTTTTACATTCGAACTTTTCCGGTAAAGAACTGGTATAAAAATATTCATAAATATATTTACGCATAATATTAGAAAAAACAATTAAATCAGCAAGTGTTTTCTGTTTTAATTTCAATACCTTTTATTCTTTTATCGTCTCATTGAATTTTCACATACACGCGGAAACAACGGTTATTCATTCGAACTTCTCTCTGGTAAAGAAGTGTATAAAAATTCGTACGTTCGCCACGTTATTTTGATGGCCAGTTTAACCGCTTATTTTTTCAACCAATCAGATTCGTCCAATAAACAAAAGAATAAACTGTCCTAGGGCGGGTTGTTCAAACTTCTAGGTAGCTTATCTGGCGGATAAAAACATTGGCTTGTAGACCTTTAACTGTCAGATAGGCTTATCTATAAGTTGGAACAACCCGCCCCTAGGGTCATTTTCTGCAACGCGGTTCAAATTCAGTTTAATTTTTTTCAGTTTCAAATGTTGAAGAAAACGGCCATTTCGATCACTCAGCATTTATATATAACATTTATATGCACGTTAATCCAAGTTTTAATCCGAGTTCAAGCTTGGTTCATCCTATGTCGAAATTATATGAAAAAATGTGAACTGAAATTGAACTGCGTTGGAGAAAACGGCCATTAGGTTACTTTCGGATAACTTTTTGAAATTTGCTATTAGGAATTTGTACATTAACCTCATTGATAATTTCGTTTCGTGCGGCAAATTGATATAACGGAAGAAAAAATAACAGTAGCGAGTAAATTGTTTTTGTGAAAAAATGTAGAATTATTATGATATTCAATGGCTATTGCATTTTGCCCATGCAATCTATCCATTTTAAAAATTATTTTCAAACGGACGATTTATCATTTGAGTAACGAACTGGTCTAGCTAGAATGAATTTTTTGTAAAAAAAATCCCAAAATATAGTAATAATTTCTTTTGTCATATTTCATACTATAAAGCGAAGTTCGTTATAGAACAAACCATATTAAAATTCAAGTAATTCAGATTATCTAATTCTTAAGATACAATACAAATCAATTATTTTATTGTTAAAAAAATGCCGATACTTATTCATGGACTAAAAAACACACATATTTCAAAAGGTTACTTCCAAACGATACAACTATATTATGAAGTCCCAACATTCAGTGAAATGTTACATCTAATTACAAACAAATCAAAATTAAACTTTTTTTTAATCGCTGGAAAAAATCGGAAAGTTTTCAAAAAAACTGTTTTCACATCTTTTCTTCTGAATGATGAGTTCATAATGAGTTATATATAAATATAACGAAAAAAAACGTACCCGAACACTGCATAATGAAGAGGAGGATCGCTGTCTTCATCGACGCCCTTAAGCACGACCGGCCATTCATTAACATAACGCAAAGTTCATGATCCCCTTGATGGGCTGTAACTTGTGGAGTAGTTTTTTTCCACCGAACCGACCGCTGGGTCTTGCGTCTACGTTTCCCGAGAGTGAAAGTTTTTTTGCTCGTAACTTTGGTCAACGCCCGGGAATGAAAGTCAAGCGATTGTTGCAGCCCTCTTGTATCGCCTTTGTCTGTGATACGCGGTACAGTTCCAACTTTTCCGACATACTCAACCATTCGTGGATTCCAGACGCCGTGATCTGCTTCCATTTCTTTCAGGGTTTCTACATCAAGCATCACTTTGACTTTGTCACGTACATTGAAAGTCAAATGATAAGGACTTAATGATGTACTCGTTACGTTTGCATACTGAGTAGATGCACCACTCTCCGACGATACTGTCATCACTGGCTGAGTCAAAATCTGTAAATACTCCTTGTAACATGTTCCGGCCGTGGCTTTCTCGATGTAGCGAAGATCCGCGCAACCTTCGTAACCCAAACGATACAAGTTCATACTTCTCGACGACCATGCTCTACTCTCGTTATCCGAACCACGAATATCCATCACTCTTCCTGTTTTCACTGAATGTTTAAAGTTGAGTTATTACGTAATTTTTCCTCATTTTTTTTACAGCTATGAACATGAGTTACATTCGAGGTGGTTCGAAATTTATCAAGAGACTCGGCAGAGTCTCGGGACAAGTACATTGACAGCCCTGTCGTCTGCTGGCCCGAGGCTCTCGCCAAGACTATATTATCCCTGAATAAAACGATTCGCGGTGGTGGGGGTAAAATCGACATGTCATTTTCTTGAATTGCGAAGCTCAGGAGTTATGTCGCAATTTGAAAATTGAACTTTCAGCTAATTAAGAAATTCTCTTTCGATTGCGCCCAAAATCAGCATGATCGGTGGCGTAATTGCTGAAAAAAAACTTTGCACGGGCTCAAGATTATGCAAAAAGTACCAACACATTTACGCAGCTGACGTATCCGTATATGGGTTCAGACCGATACATACAAGGGCTTCTTGATGCCCATCATAACCAATCACCGGTGAGAATCTATCCGTCTCGACCAATCGCCGATGAGAAAGTTTCTGATAGTCCTCAATGTTTTCTTGTATACCGTCTATTATCGTCTGTTATGTTATTATAAAGTGATTGCGATCGTAGCCCCGTGGATCAACGGTGCAAGATTTGCAAATTTCGTTTAAATAAATAAAACATTATTGGAAATAGCAGTGGATATAATCAATTTTATTTTTTTCATAAAAGAAGTTTCAATAAGTTTCGAGCCCAATTCACGACAATAATATCTATAATAAATAAAACCTCAAAAGTGGATTAATTGATCTCATACAGTGTACTGAGAGTGAGTAAAATATTGAGAAGTGAAAACGTGAATAATGTGTATCGTGAAAATTAAGAATTATCTGTTCTACTTCGATATCGTAATATATACATAGATAGCAAATTTGCGAGATTTCGCGTCATGTTGACGTTTGGGGTTATGACCGCCGGAGTGCTGTTGCGTGCAGAGTGTAGAAAAATAAAAGTGGTTATTGAAAAGTGGAAGGAATCGATATTATTAATGACGTGACTAATTAGTGTTGAATAATAATAATAATAACAATGAGAAAAAAAACGTTCGTTCATTATAACCTCTAAAATGTTCTTTCCAAACAGAAATTCTATGTTGTGTAATTACATTAAAGAAAGAGGTGGATGGTTGTGTGTAAACGAATTCAAATAAATTTTAAAAAACTTTGGTCAAGTAATTCAATGTATTGTTGTCATAATTTCTTTCATTTAGTTTGGCTGTGTTCACCGGTCCCTTTTTTCCACCTCCTTAGCTTACAGTGTATTGTCATACCAATTTCTATTTGTTCTCCAGACAATACGAGAGATATTCGTATTTCTATTTTTTTATATTAATTTCAACAAGATAATTTGAAATATTTATAACAAAAAGCCTTCATGATTGCTTGTTCATACACCCAAGTTTTGAAAAATCTTTGGGCCATGTAAATGCATAGATATATTCACTTGAGTTGTTACATGATAAATTTGGAAATTTATTTCAATAAGTCATTGGGTGCTTAATTTTCATGATATCAAAATTTGTATCTTCGAAATGCAATGAACACCTCTAAAGTTCGACAAAGTGATGAAGTGACATGTATATTGAATATTTCCAGACCATGTTTGCGATTGGCATTGTGGGTTGAAAAATTCATGTCTGCAAGTCTACACCTGATCATTTTTGGATGTGATCAAATATTTTGTCTGCGGATAACCAAGGAGACATACAAAATTACAGCATTTTGCTTGCTTCAACATGCATTGTATCTGTAACTTTTTTTTTGAATGTGTCATAATAAGTTTCAAAAATGTGGTTCATGTAATTTTTAAGTGTTTTTCCCTATAGCACCAAAGTCTGTATAACTGGTACGTAGCAAGTACCTATGAACTTTGATATTTCTGTGAAATAGCAGGTATGCCAATCTTCTAACTTTTTGGTTCCGACTGGAATATATTAACGAAGATATTCATTACTAAAGTCTTCACCTACTTATTTCTGAATAGATCTGAAATTACTGTCTTCAGAAACTAATGCACAGATACATGAAACAATTTTGATTTCTGTTCTCTTTCAATTGCGCTGTCTTTTTTCTTTTTAACTATGGCTCTGCTCTTTCCGATCCTTGTTTTGACTCCATCGGTTTGCAGTGGATCGATGCATATTATTAATTGGTTGCCTAATATGTGTCCTATGATTTTCTACTATTTCTTCATGCTGATTGTGGTAACGTGATTCAAGAGGTTTCCAATTATGATCATCAATCGCACATTTTGTACAACAGATTCTCAAAACAGTTTCTGGTCTTGATATAAGTGTAGTTATTCTTTTTCCACCTGGTCTGTCGAGTAATAAATTTTGAAACTTGTTCCAAAAAGTCTTTGCATGCTTTTTTTGCTGATAATATGAAAAGTTGAATCTTCGGAATGCGGTAGGCAAACACAAATATTGACAACAATACTTATGAAATGACGTGTATGTTGAGTATTCCTATTCTGCAAACTGCAAATGTGGAATTATTGGTGAAAACATTCATTACGATAAGTGTACAGTTGCTCAGTTTTCGATGCGATTAAGTATAATACCTGCCAACATCATGGAAACCTACAGAATTTCTGAATGTTATGTGCGCTATGTCATTTTAATGTAACATCATGACTTCTAACAACTTTCCACTCTAATACTATAGATTTGGATCATTGAAATACAGCAAAAATCTGCAAACTATAAAATTTATATACTGTGCCATTCATTTTATTTTTTGACTTGCACCGTAACATAAATATCAAGTGAAAAATTCATTACAAAAGTCTTCAGTTGCTCATTTATGGATGGATTTGAAATTGCTGTCTTCCAAACTCATTGCGCAGATACATTGAATTGCAGCAGATACCTGCGAATTTGGAAATTTCTGTGGATAAGTATATGTGCTAAGTATCACCCCCTATCTTTATGGTAATATGTAATGGAACTTTGTTCAGCAAGTTTTGAAGTATTTCTTTTCAAATAGTATTAAAGTTTGTACTACTGCGGTATGGAGCGAATACCTTCAAACTTTGATATTTTTGTGTCGCAGCATGTGCGCCAATTATTTAAATTTTTTACTCCAACCGTAACATGTAATTTCAAAAATTCATCACAAAAGTTTTCAGCTTTACTAATTATCTTAATTTTCCTTTTTCTAAATTCTATGCTAAATTTCTGAATTTCCTAATTTATTTCTAAATTATCCTGAAATGAAATTGTTTTCCTCCACAAGCAATGCAGGTACCTTAAACGTCTTTGAATTCCGTTGCTCTGTTGAATCAAGTACGCTCAGTTTTTTTACTTCTTTGGATTCTGACATAATAAATGTTTCCGGGTGCCTTTTTTCTGCAACTATCAAACTGTAGATAATTGAATCTCCGCGGCCACTTGCAAACTTTGAAAATATATTTCATCGGGGGCATGTTTTGGATGACACGAAAATGTCTAGATTCAGAATGCAAAAACGACATTTAAAAATGGCCAATTCTGTTGTATTCGTTGTGTCTTGAATTTGATCTATCTTTTCTCTTTTCCTTTCTTTTCACTAACGTTATAAGCCGGAAATCATATCTCAGCCCGCAACACGCATTGCTACATGCTCTTGAGTTTCCAATGGACTAAACATATTAGAAGACAAGGAGAAAAATCACCAAAGTCCAAGAACAAACCTCTATGGAAATATTTCCAGTTCAATTTTGACGAAATTTAGGTCTTTTTTTGTGGAAACCAACGTTATAAGCCGAAAATCATGTCACGACCTACAACCTGCTTTTCACCGTGCTCTTTGGTTCCTAATTGACAAAACATATTAGAGTACAAGGAAAAAAATCGCCAAAGTCCAAGGAGAGACCTGTGACGAAATATTTTCAGTAAAATTTGGATGAAAAATAGGTCTTTTTTCGTAGAAACCAACGTTATAAGCCGAAAATCATATCTCGGCCTCCAACCCGCTTTCCATCGTGCTCTTTGGTTCCTAATTGACAAAACATATTAAGGTACAAGGAAAAAAATCGCCAAAGTCCAAGAACAAACCTGTGACGAAATATTTCCAGTTCAATTTTTACGAAAAATAAGTCTTTTTTAGTGGAACCCAACGTTATAAGCCGAAAATCATATCCCGGCCTGCAATCCGCTTTCGACCGTGCTCTTGTGTTCCTGATTGACAAAACATATTAGAGTACAAGGAAAAAAATCGCCAAAGTCCAAGAACAGACCTGTGACGAAATATTTCCAGTTCAATTTTTACGAAAAATAGGTCTTTTTTCGTGGAAACCTACGCTATAAGCCGAAAATCATATCCCGGCCTCCAACCCGCTTGCGGCCGTGCTCTTGGGTTCCTAATTGACAAAACATATTAGAGTACAAGGGAAAAAATCGCCGAAGCCCGAGGACAGACCTGTGACGAAATATGTCCAGTACAATTTTGACGAAAAATAGGTCTTTTTTCGTGAAAACCAACGTTATAAGACGAAAATCATAAATAATTCATAGAAATTTAAACTAAAATCCTATAGTCAACTGAACATAAATAAGGAACTTTTGAGAAAAAAGACGTGTTATCAAACCATAAACTTCCCCTAGGAAAAAAAAGGTTGGGACAAGTACATTGATGGTCCCTCGTTTGCTGATAATTCCATCCATGAAAAAAACTTTAAAACAAAATTTTTATAAAAAATGGGCAAAAAAATTATTGTATAAAAAAAATACAGAACAATTCGAAAAAAATTTCACAAATCTTGAAAAAGCATTATCTTTAAAAAAAACTAAACTGTATCTATTTTTTAAAGTGTTAAAAGAATCAAATAACAAGTAAAAAATAAAAACCGAAAAATCGCGCTTGAAATCATTTTGGAAACCGATGCCTCATTCTTCTTATTTGATTCGAAGGGCTAAATCAATTTAAAAAAATTCCATCTAATTTACGTGCAGCATTAAAATTTATTATATCAATTCGAGGCCAAGTATTTTCTAATAAATTGAAAAAAGTTACCATTTGAGTTACGGTTTACAGCGGATCGATTCATATTATTAATTCGTTCCCTAATATGCGTCCTATGATTTTCTACCCCTTCATGATGATTGTGGTAACATGATTCGAGAGGTTTCTAACCATGATCTTGAATTGCACATTTTATAAATCAGATTTTCAAAAAAAAATCTGGTCTTGGCATAGTGTGTAGTTATTCTAATTAAAAAATTGATTATAAAAGTCTTCAGTTGCTCATTTATGGATAGATTTGAAATTGCTGTCTTCGAAGCTCATTGCGCAGATACATTGAACCGCAGCAGATACCTGCGAACTCTGAAATTTTTGTGGATAAATATATATGCGACGGATCACCCCTTATCTTTGATTATGGTAATATATAATGGAACTTGGTTCGGCAAGCTTTTAAGTGTTCCTTTTCAAATAGTATTGAAGTTTATATGACTGATATGCAGCGAATACTTCCAAACTTTGATATTTCTGAGTTGCAGCATGTGTGCCAATCATTCAAATCATTTACTCCAACCGTATCATGTAATCTAGAAAATTCATCACAAAAGTCTGCCGCTTTCCTAAATACTTCAATTTTCCTTTTTCTACTCTATTCTGAGGTTTTGAATTTCTAAATTCATTTCTGAATTGTCCTGAAATGGTTTTCCTCCAAAACCAATGCAGGTACCTTAAACGTCTTTGAATTCTGTTGCTCCGTTGAATTAAGTTCGCCTAGTTTTTTTGCTGCTTTGAGTTCTGGCATAATAAATGTTAGAAGTTTTCGGGTACTTTTTTTCAGCAACTATCAAACTGTGGATAATTGGACTTCAGCGGCCACTTGCAAACTTTGGAAATATATTTCATTGGGGGCACATTTTGGATGAGATGAAATCTCTAGATTCAGAATGCAAAAGCGACATTTAAAGTGGGCAAATCTGTTGGATTTTTCGTGTTCTTTCATTTGAATTTTGAAGAAAAGGGATAAATAAAATGTGTTCTATTAAGGAAATCTTTACCTCAGTTTTTTCTTCGTTCAAAGACTTGGAAAAAATTGCCAAAGGCCAAGGACAGACCGGTGACGAAATATTTCCAGTACAATTTTGACGAAAAATAGATCTTTTGTCGCGAAAACCAACGTTATGAGCCGAAAATCATATTACAGCCCACGAGACGCATTTCTTCACTCTTTTGGGTTCCTATTACACAAAACATATGAGAAGATAAGGGGGAAAATCACCAACGTGGAAGAAGAAACCAGTGCCGAAATATTTCCAGTACAATTTTGACGAAAAATAGGTCCTTTTTTGTGGAAACCAACGTTATAAGCCGAAAATCATATCTCGGCCCCCAACCCGCTTTCTACCATTCTCTTGGGTTTCCAATAAGTATAGCATATTAGAGTAGAAGAAAAAAAATAGCCCAAGTCCATGGACAGACCTGTGACGGAATATTTTCTGTACAATGTTGACGAGAAATTTGTTGTTTTTCGTGGAAACCAACGTTATAGGCCGAAAATCATATTACGGCCTACAACACGCATTTCTTCATGCTCTTGGGTTCCCAATAGACAAAACATATTAGAAGACAAGGAGAAAAATCACCAAAGTCCAAGACCAAACCACTGCCTATATTTTCAGTACAATTTTGAAGAAAAATTGGTCTTTTACGTGGAAACCAACATTATAAACCGAAATTTATTTCTCGGGCCTCATCCCGGATTCCTCCATGCTGTTGAGTTCCTAATAGGCATAACATATTAGAGTATAAGAGAAAAAATCGCCAAAGTTCAAGAGCAGACTTGTGACGAAATATTTTCACTACAATTTTTACGAAAAATTGGTTTTCTATGGTGGAAACCAACTTTATAAGCCGAACATCATACCCAGGGAAAATAAGGTTGTGAAAAGTACATTGATGGTCCCTTATTTGCTGATAATTTCATGAAAAAGATTATCCCATAAAAAAATGTTCGTATGAGAATGGAATCTATAAAAATGTACTAAGCAAATAATTCATAGAAATTTAAACTAAAATCCTATAACCGTCATAACATAAATGAGGAACTTTTGAGAAAAAAGGCGTGATATCAAACTATAAACTTCCCCTTGGGAAAAAAAGGTTGGGACAAGTACATTGATGGTCCCTTGTTTCTGGATGACATAGAAAAAAGATTCAGAACCAGGAAAAAAATTCTATAGAAATAATAAACGAAAAATTGAAAAGTTCAAAAAAATTCATAAATATTGAACAAATTGAAAAATGTACTATCCAAGTTACATGCAGTATAAAAATGTATGATATCAATTAGAGGCCAAGTTTTTATTGATAATTTGGAATATTTATTGAACAAATCGGAAACTTTAATTGAAACTCATGATAATTATTTTCAAGAAAAAAGTTAATGAAAAAAAAGTCATAACGGAAGTTACGTGCAGTACTAAAATGTATTATATCAATTCGAGGTCAAGTATTTATCAGTTATTCGAAATATAATCTCCGGCGACAAATGAGCGTTGAGAATCCTTGTCGGGCTCACAACGTTTTATCAAAATTACTAAAAAATTAATGGAAATGAAATCATTAAAAATTCACATGAAAGTCAATCGTTACTTCAACAAGGTACACACTTTAAAGAATCGATTCCCCTCCGATTTTCAGGATCCCCTGGTATTATTCACAACATTCAACTTCGTTTGGATCGGTACAAATTATGTTCAAATACGTCTTAAACGTACTTGTCCGGCCCATCACTTTTTATTCAAATTGCTCATTCGAAAACAAATCAAAAACAAAGTTAATGCATGTGTTAATATTAAGGAACAGTAATTCCCGAGAAAATAATTTTCCTTCGAATCGCTCTTGTCAAAATGAATCGAAAATGAAAGAAAAGTTGATTAATCTATTTATATCATATAAAGTCAGAATTCACAACAAAATAATTTTTCTCCAAATTCCAGGAATCCACGTGTGGTACTCGACTAGTGGTATTTATAAAAATGTGTACGTGACTTTAGAAAAAAAAACATTGCATGGCTGAGTAGGTTCGAAAATTTCTTGTAATGTGCCTGATTATTTCTCATTTTCATTGGTTCTTACCGAATGGTATGTGTTCACTAAAGAAAATGAGAAGTGGATATTGCTATACGAACTTGCGAACAATCAAGTTCAAATTACTTAGAGATATTATTTTTATTTCAATCGATTTTATTATATTTGTCATTTTAGAGCAGCCCTGATTTGTTTTCGAATGAGCAATTTGAATAAAAAGTGATGGGCCGGACAAGTACGTTTAAGACGTATTTGAACATAATTTGTACCGATCCAAACGAAGTTGAATGTTGTGAATAATACCAGGGGATCCTGAAAATCGGAGGGGAATCGATTCTTTAAAGTGTGTACCTTGTTGAAGTAACGATTGACTTTCATGTGAATTTTTAATGATTTCATTTCCATTAATTTTTTAGTAATTTTGATAAAACGTTGTGAGCCCGACAAGGATTCTCAACGCTCATTTGTCGCCGGAGATTATATTTCGAATAACTGATAAATACTTGACCTCGAATTGATATAATACATTTTAGTACTGCACGTAACTTCCGTTATGACTTTTTTTTCATTAACTTTTTTCTTGAAAATAATTATCATGAGTTTCAATTAAAGTTTCCGATTTGTTCAATAAATATTCCAAATTATCAATAAAAACTTGGCCTCTAATTGATATCATACATTTTTATACTGCATGTAACTTGGATAGTACATTTTTCAATTTGTTCAATATTTATGAATTTTTTTGAACTTTTCAATTTTTCGTTTATTATTTCTATAGAATTTTTTTCCTTGTTTACTAACATTTATACATTTCTAAAAGTTATAAACATTCAACGTTTGCAATGTCTATTTCTAGCTCGTGCTTCATTTGTAAATTCCTGAACAGATAACACTTCGAGTCATTATTTTTGATATCTCAAAAACTTTTCAAATATTGAGTTTAAAATGAACCAGAAAATTTAATGTGCGTCTTCTGCAATCTACTCAACAAATAATGTGCTATTACAATATTTTTGAAATTTTCAGTATAAACATTGTCAGTGTTGATCAAAGTTTTCTCAACATTCTATTCATCCAAAACCAAATTAATAGTATATTACACACCTAGGGAGGGAAAATAGACTACTTCAAACCGCGGGCAGAATTGTCACCCGAGCCGAAGGCGAGGGTGATAAGCACGCGGTTTGAGGTGGTCTAATTTCACTCCCGTGGAGTGTATATGATTTTTCTGTCCGACGCAGGCGGAATGCGGCAACTTCGGCCCGGAGAGCAGAAAAATATATTACCACGTCCTCCATCATGATTACCCCGTTCTCGATCAGGATCCCTCACGACCTTATTTCCAATGAATATTCCCTTGAAAGATTTTCGTACATCCTTCTTCGCTTTTAATTGCTTACTGAAAGAGAAATACATTTGATGACTCGAAGGTCTAAATGTTATCCAAATATAAGTCTCTGAAGATTTGAACAAAAGTGACAAAATCTCTTAGAATCTATAGATATATTAGCATTATTTTTTTTTCAAATAAAATTTTTGAGTAATTTCAGAGTTGAGTAAGGTAGAATCGAGAAATAGTTGGAAATCCTCTGGCACCACACCTTTATGTTGAACTGCTTGTCGAAGCAATTGAAGAGTTAATGGATTCACAGTGCTCACCTTTTGTATTTGCTATATTTGTGATACTTTCTATAGACTTCCTTCCGTTCAGAAAGACTGGTGTCCATCAGTGATTTCAGTATACGCAATGTCATTTTTGATCGTAGACGATGTAGCCTTTCTTCGTAGTAACCAAAATTAGTCCCCATTGCAGTATGCAGAGAATCTAAACAGGATTTTACAATTGTCAAATCAAAGTAATACAAACATGGAACGGCTGATTGCAATTTTCTTACTATCGATTCAATCAGCGAAGGCTATGACGTCAAATAAAAAGGAAAGGTAAACAATTAGAAAATGAAACAAATACATAAAAATTGAAATAGATATAGAGCATTTTAATAAGATAAATGAGTTCGCTTTTATTTTTATATCGTGATATATGCCATTGCCCGATAGGTAGAGCCTAAAACAATGATAAATGACCGTACGGTTTGAGCATAGTGTATTATATGTACTTTCAATTTTTTCAACTTAATATATATTGAAGCAATATATCACTTTATTACAAAAATATGCCAGTATCCTTTCCAATTCTTTTATTCCATTTTCATCAAGGGTGTTGAAGAGTGTGTAATGATACATAATATATGATGCAATTATTGATATGATATTAATTCATATTTAGAAAGGCTTTCTACATTTTAACGACATTAATTAAAAATTGATGCATCAATATTAATAAAATCTCTAAAACAGAGAAGATTGCTGTCTGAAAATTCTCCGAGCTAATGCTTCGAACGTTTTGACCATGCGGTCGACATTTTCGGAGCACTAGTATTTGGATAAGTATATATTTTCGGAGCATAGTGCTCGGGAAAAAAAATTGGAAACGCGATCATTTAATTGGAAATTATAGATCGATAGCATACTTACATTACACAATTACTACCTTTTGTTGGTTCGATGCTGGACGATTAGCTACATATAACACAATACACTTAATACGCTTGAAATGTTTTATATCGCACTCGATCGCTCCTCGATGAATTTTTACGACTGAACAGCTTTCGACTAAACGTCTACAGTCACGGTACAAAAATGTCAAAAGTGAATAAAGTGATGCTTAATTCCTCGAGAGATATGATTACGTGTAGTTAGAATTTTTCGAATATAACTGAAGCTCGAATTTCCCAAAGGGATTTATTTAAGTGACATATACTAATCAACCACTACACAATTGTTCCGAATCAATTCTGAGTTAAATATATAAGCGGTATTAAATAGCAAGTTAGAGAAACACGAATCCTGCATATGGTGATTATTGCGAATATGGCGAATATGAACGATGTTCAGATGGTTGAGATGAACGTCAGCTGGGTGTATCAGAAAAATCGATCGGACTTCGACGAAATTTTCTATTTCCTATTTTAGAGTGATTATATATTTTTTAAATGTCTCAATTAATCTAACAATCACTACCAAACGATTATGAAATGGTTTCAGTGAAAATTAGAAGAACAGCGATATTTTTTGAGATTGACTGCTCTGGGTGAAATGGCCGATCATCAAACATTTTTTGGAATGTCTTTTTTTCTTCTTTTTACAATAACTGTGATCAAACAAACGTATATTCATCACCGTCAAACGATTCCGCGTCGATTTGACCCTAATTAAACCTTGCTACTATAAAAATATTAAAAAATTGGGGCTAACTTTTTTCAAATTTTCAATTTCGTTTTTTAGAATTATTATGATCAAACAAACGTTTTAATTGATCAAACAAACACCGTCAAACGACCCTCAAACGATTCGCGTTAGAAAAAATTTAAAAAGTCGAAATAGGGGGGCTAAGTTTAAGTAGCCGCGCTCCGAAGCTTCGAGAATGCGCCACTCTTGGGCTGGCTGGCCTGACCGGGCAGTCTGAGCACAGGACTGGAAGAGAGCGGACGCGTAATCTTTCGAATAGTGCAACATTAAATAAAATATTTCGAGGACGCGTGCAGTTTTGGAGTACAATCCCATCGGTCTCTGATAGCTTCGTGGTCTCGGTACGTCTGAGCGTAAAAAGACTAGATCACGACGAGATCCTACATTTTCCCTGTGCCAGTATAAAATCCAAAAGAATCGCTTGTTACTTTTTAAGCGAACGTCTGATTGGAAAAGAGTTTTTGGTTTTTGTTTGTTACAGAAAATGGGGAAACCACTCGTCTTCGTGACTGGAAATATAAAGAAACTAGAAGAGGTCGTATCAATATTGGGGAAGAATTTTCCCTGTGAGATCATAAACAAAGACATTGATCTAGCGGAATATCAAGGGGATGCGGATGATATAAGCATAGCAAAATGTCGTGCAGCGTATGAAATCGTAAAAGGTCCGGTGATCATCGAGGATACGTGCTTATGTTTCGACGCGATGAACGGTCTACCGGGTCCTTACATTAAATGGTTCTCGGACAAGCTAGGACCCGATGGACTGCACAAAATGCTAGATGGTTGGAAGGATAAAGGTGCTGAAGCAATATGCACGTTTGCTTACACGAACGGAGACTCGGACGGATCTGTCATCCTTTTCAAAGGTCGTACAAGAGGAACAATCGTCAGTCCAAAAGGTCCCCGGGACTTCGGTTGGGATCCCATTTTTCTTCCAGACGGTTACGACCAAACTTATGCAGAATTACCGAAATCGGTAAAAAATGAAATCTCACACAGACACCGAGCATTAGAAAAATTGAAGGATTATTTTAACGGCAAAGAAACTCTCGTACATTGCAATTAATTTTTTACATATTATATGTTAAACAAATGTGCCATCATTAAAATTTCATTTTCAAACACGATCATTATTTTAACGGCTTATTTATTCAATCCCTCGAACCTCTCTCTTTCTCACTCTTTTTCTCTGTCTCTCTCCATCTCTCTCCATCTTTCCATTTCTCTATGTATCAATTCGCTCTATTTCGGTATTCCTCTATATATCTATCTATCTTTCTAAATTTCTATCTTTTTCTATCCCACTCTAACTATCTCTTTCTAACTTCGCTTTGATATCTCTCTTCGTCACTTCATTTCTCTTTTTCCATCTTTGCATTTCCCTTTCTCTCTATCTTTTTCTGTCACCTTACCACTACCTACCATCTCTCACCGTCTCTCTCGCTCACCGTCTCTCTCTCTCTCTCTCTCTCTGTCCCTCTCTCTCTCTTTCTCTCTCTCTCTCGCCGTCTCTCTATCTTTCTCTTTCTCTCCCTCTCTCTCTCTTTCACTGTCTGTCTGTCTCCCTCTCTCTCTCTCTTTCTTTCCATCTCTCTCTATCTTTCGATTTTTGTATCTCTTAATTCGTTCTATTTTGTTATCCCTCTAACTCCCGATATCTATCTATCTTTCTATCTCTCTATTTCTTTCTATCCCTCTCTCACTATCTTTTTCTTACTTCGCTTCTATATCTATCTTTGTCTCTTCATTAATCACTCTATCTCTGCATCTCCCGTTCTCTCTATCTTTATACCTATTAACTATATCTATCCCTAACACCTAAAGTTTTTCTCTCAATAGTCGTTAGCCCCTCTGAATCGCACGAGCCAATGGCGATCGGCGTTAGAGAGGACAAGAATTGACATGCACATGCGCCTTAACGCTTCATGTTGCACTTACTTCACACCCTTCCGTAAACGTTCACCAGTGTAGCCTCCAATCCTCGGGGGCCTATAAAAGTTTAAAATGAAAAAAAAATTGTGCAAATTTGTTTCAGTTTTTATTCCTATTTATATTTCTCTCACCTCTGAAGAGTAGCGAAGCGTAGCGTGGCCGAACGATGAAAATACAATAGTTACGTTCGAGAACGCTACTGTACAGATGGCGCCACTATACTTTTGCCGGAACGACGCGCTCCGAAGCTTCGAGAATGCGCCACTCTTGGGCTGGCTGGCCTGACCGGGCAGTCTGAGCACAGGACTGGAAGAGAGCGGACGCGTAATCTTTCGAATAGTGCAACATTAAATAAAATATTTCGAGGACGCGTGCAGTTTTGGAGTACAATCCCATCGGTCTCTGATAGCTTCGTGGTCTCTTTCTTTCTCTCTCTTTCTCTTTCTTTTTCGCTGTCTCTCTCCATCTCTCTCCATCTTTCCATTTCTCTATGTATCAATTCGCTCTATTTCGTTATTCCTCTATATATCTATCTATCTTTCTAAATTTCTCTTTTTCTATCCCACTCTAACTATCTCTTTCTAACTTCGCTTTGTTATCTCTCTTCGTCACTTCATTTCTCTTTTTCCATCTTTGCATTTCCCTTTCTCTCTTTTTTTTCTGTCACCTTACCACTACCTACCATCTCTCACCGTCTCTCTCGCTCACCGTCTCTCTCTCTCTCACCGTCTCTCTCGCTCACCGTCTCTCTCTCTCTCACCGTCTCTCTCTCTCTCTCTCTGTCCCTCTCTCTCTCTGTCCCTCTCTCTCTCTTTCTCTCTCTCTCTTTCTCTCTCTCTCTCGCCGTCTCTCTATCTTTCTCTTTCTCTCCCTCTCTCTCACTTTCACTGTCTGTCTGTCTCCCTCTCTCTCTCTCTGAGGGATCGATCGGTCGTGCGGCAAATGTGCTCCCCAGTTTTTTGCAACTTTGTCTAGTTACAGTCTTTAGTTGTTTAATTATTCTGCTTGCACCGTGAAATTCAAGTGCCGCTCATGCTTTTGTAGTATCGGGTTTCTCTTTTATCGAATGTCTTAAGTGATAAATTCGGGCTCGAGTGATGCTTTCTCTGAAATGTGATGAGTGATTATCGCAGCCATTTTCGGCTTGCAAACTGCGCACGCGCTAAATCCTTACGCTCTGGTCTTACTGATCTCCATCGATAATTCCCTGTGCCGGTGTACTACCCGTCTAACTAGCTATCGACAGTACCTTGCGTTCACTGTCATAGACATTACGCTTACCAAATCGAAACGAAAGAATAACTCTTCACATTTCGTACTTTTCCATATGAGATAAATTGTATAAACTAAACTAAAATTCAGTTTCTGCGATTCTCAATACCTATCTTGTTGTGATATTGGTTACACTAACGCAAAATTATCACCAGTTTTACAACTTACACCAGTTAAAATCGCCCAGCCACGTGTTATCGCTGGTTTTGCGCTCACGCCGCTTGGCTTTCGTCTCCCGTCAAAGATCGTCGAAGTGTCTCTCACGACAACATCTTCAAAAATTCAAGTGATATTACGTTACGCGGGCTAAATTTCATACCAAATCCAGTGAACTGTAATTATCTGGTGTGTACAAATCTCATTCCTATCTTCGCAAGATCTAGTTTTTCGGGCATCTCCACTATCGTGTAATTGCTTGCATAACTGCTGTGCTAGTGTCTTGTGCTGCTTTCATCATTATTGCTCCGAAACTCTAAACACGCCGTTTCTTCGTCAAAGTGAAATGCAATATATCGCATATTGTTTGGAGTTTTATCTCAGTGTATGTGCTGTGTTCGCAAATCCTAGATCATCTATTTATATAATTTTCTTCACGTCTCCACCATCGAAACGGTCACGTGTTTCTTGATCGCGTTGACGTGTAACTTCTTCGTGCTATCATGTGTTCTCTCGTGTAACATCTTACGCTTATGAGTGTGTTTGTTTTCTCTGCCTGACACCACATGACTCACTCTCTCAACTGTTTTTGCTCCATCTTCGTTTTTGCTTACTTCTATCTGGGCTTCTACCTACTCATCGATCGACAAATCACGAAGATCACCGAACTCTCCGTCTACTGTCATCTAACTACTATATCATCGTTTCCCAGTGTTTTGGCCCAAATGCTGATGAGTATAACTTTCTGGAATAACTCTTGTACCCGCTTAAATTGTATCCGACCTATACTTCGTGAGACCGTTTTTATACATAAATAATATCGTATCTCACTCTATCAAAATCTCGGTTGCCGGGCTCTTATACACTAGACTATCTGTACGATGATTTTCAACATTTTGCGTGCGTTCGTATCGTATCATATTTGTATCACGTTCGTTTTGTAATTTGTCTCTATAAACCATCATATTTTATTTTTGAATTTCATGGTGTGTAGCCATTATTATCACGATTTACTTTTACTCACGACATCTACACTTTTCCATTATTGTTTTTCTAAATCTCACAATAGATCATATATCTTTACTTTCATCTCTGTCATTAGTTCTATAAACTGTATTATTGCTTCGTCAGATCTGCTTCCGCTGCTAACGATTGTACATCCAATTTTACTTCTGCTCATATTTTCTGTGTGCATAAAATTAAGCCATGCCAAAAGTTTGTTTCGAATGTAAAAATCCATCGACACGTCCAGACGATTTCATCACTTGTTCCGGTGGCTGTAACGAATCTTTTCACATAAACTGTGCTGCCCTTAAATCTTCGTGCAATATAGCAAAACTGAGAAAATCCAAGGACTTCCGCTGCGTAGATTGCAAAATGCCTCGAGCTCGAAAACGAACCCGGAACTCCTCTAAATCACCAGTTCTATCACCTGGCTCTATCTCATCCGACACAAGTGCTGATGTTCCAGTGACTCTGAATGATGTTATGAAGCAAATAAGTCAAATTTTAGTCTCTCATCAAACAACCAACGACAAACTTTCTACGATTCAAAGTTCTCTTGTTCTCATGAGAGAGGATATGTCTACTCTCAGATCTGATGTGACTAAGCTCTCTACCTCACATGATATCTTGGTTGACAGAGTAGCAAATCTTGAAACCGAATTGAATCTCTCTAAAGCTGATGTATCCTCTCTAAAATCGCAGAATATATCACTCCAACAACACATCGACAAATGCACTGGTAATACCTCTGACAGGCATTTAGATAAATATTCGGCCGAGCTGACTCTATCCGGAGTTCCTGCCTCTCTTCTCCAGTCGCCTCATGACATCGTTGCCAAGGTCTTTGACATTCTTGGAGTCTCGTCACTTATGAGCGATGTCCTCAACATACGATGTATCGATAGGAAGCCTCAAAATGCTGTAGGTGAAATTTCCACCTCACCACCATCATCTCGTAAAAAATCGATTCTCATTACCATGAAATCGCAGCTGATTCGCGCCCATATCCTTGAGAAAAAACGGGACAAGAAAAACGAGCTCACGATTCGCAAAGTATTTGATTGTGATCAGACAGGAAATGTCTTCTTAAATGAATTTTTACCCCCTCCAATCTACAAACTATACAGACAAACTATTACTAAGGCGATTCAAAATAATTGGAAATTCCGATGGGTCAAATTGTCTAAAATTTATGTTCGCAAATCCGTAGGAACACCGCCCATCCAGATTGTTACGGAAGCAGATCTCGAAAATATCAAGTGACTAGCCTCAGAAATTCGATCAAATAAATGCTCTATCACTGAATCTGTTTCGAATCATCTCAAAATTATCCACTTGAATGCAAATTCTCTTCTATGCCATATCGATGAAATTAGATCTTATGTCCTGACTTCCTTCTGTCACTTGGTTTCAATTTCTGAATCATGGCTGCACTCGTTAATTTCAGACGAACTAATCAACATCAAAGATTATACTCTAATTAGAAATGACAGGCAGATCAGACGAGGTGGAGGGGTTGCTTGTTTTATTCATAATTCATTACGGTTTAACGTTTTGGCTCTCTCTACTGGTCAGATATTTAATGCCCCTGAATTTGTATTCTTAGAAATCCGGGCCTCTTCTGAGGATATTCTTCTTTTCATCTCGATGTATAGACGTCCAAAAGGACTCCTTTTTACTGAATTTATCAAAGTTTTTACTCAGTTCTCCCACTCTTATCGAAACATTGTTATTTGTGGTGACCTAAATTGCAATTTGCTCACCTCAAATTTTGAATCAACATTTCTAAAAGATTTAGTTTCCGCTCAGTCTCTTTTCTTTGCAAACTTTTGTGCCACCCACCACACCTCGTCTTCTGATTCTCTGCTTGACATTTTTATAGTTGATAACGTAAGCAAAATCTCCGCTTTTCGCCAAACCGATGCACCTTTTATTGCGGGCCACGATCTTCTCGAACTCGATTATAAGTTTAATACATCACCTATTTTTGCAAATCAAATAACACGTCGTGCCATAAAACATTTTAATGTCGACGAATTTCTTAATTTTCTGGCCCCAAATCTTCAGGCTCTATCACTGTCGTCCTTTCACAACAACTTTTCCACAGCTGATCTTGATCTAAATTTAAATGCCATAAACAAACTGATCGTCAACGCCTTAGATATTCACGCTCCACGAAAGACTTTTTGCATTTCTAAACCATCTGTTCCATGGCTCTCGGGCGAATTAAAAGATAAGATTAGATATAAAAACATGTTATATAAGCGTGCGAAAAGATCGGGTTCGATCCTTGGCCTTGCGGTGTATAGGCATTATCGTGCCGAGCTATCTGCTGAAATAAGGCATGCCAAAAACAACTACTATCTGCAAACGCTTTCAAATGTTACAAATTCCTCTGTTTTATGGAAGAAATTAGCTTCTCTTGGCCTGGTTAAACCTCAGCAATCATCTCCTTTTACCTATTTCTCTGCGGATGAATGAAACACGTTTTTTACCAATATCTCTTCCTGTGCACCTTCATGCGACTACAGTTTATTTTTGGCAGGAGTCTCATCGATTGATGCTGTTTCCTCTGAATTCTCATTCTCATACGTTTCTCCCTCCATGATTAATTCCATTATCTCCAAGTCCCCTCAAACTCTCAACGAAGGCCCTGATGGTATTTCTTTATTCGCTATTCATAAATCGCAACCTTTGATCGAAAGTTGGCTATCTAATTTTTGCAATCTGAGTTTTTCTCAAGCGATTTTCCCCAGCGCATGGAAGCGTGCGTATATCAAACCACTATTGAAAGTAAATCCTCCAAGATCGAAATCTGATTGCAGGCCGATTGCAAATCTTTGTGAATTCTCCAAAATTATAGAAAAAGTTGCCCTGTGTCAGCTCCTTCACTTTTTTTCTCTTCGTGACGTGTTAGATAAGCGACAGTCGGGATATCGGAAGGGTTTTAGCACGCAGACGGCACTTCTTCGAATCTCTCATGATATTCGAAAGGCTGTTGATGAAAGAAAAATTACTATTCTCGTTTTGTTTGATTTCAGTAAGGCGTTCAACACGGTGCCTCACCTTAAACTCTTGATCAAACTTCGCAGACTAGGTCTTGGTATTCATGCACTAAAATGGGTTTTTTCCTATCTCACGGGCAGGGCCCAGGCTACCATAAATCTGAATCACGCGTGCTCAACTTGGTTAAACACGACCTCTGGAGTACCGCAGGGCTCGGTGTTAGGGCCCTTATTGTTCTCACTTTTCATAAATGACATTGGCTCAAATTTGAAATTTTGCCAGTACATGGTTTTTGCCGACGACACTCAAATCTATCTCAGTTGCCTTCCATCTGAAATTATTGACGGGTTAGAAAGAGTTTCCCATGATGTTAATGTTATCGCCGATTATGCCAGAGAAAATGGTCTAAACCTTAATCTCTCGAAGAGTGTTGTTATGATTCAGGGAAGTGGCGTTTTTATAAATCAACTCGATCAAATCGATTTACCACAAATCATCGTAAACGGCACTGCACTCAGATACGTAAATGAAGTTAAGAACTTGGGTGTTGTCATGACTTCAAATCTCTCCTGGCATAGGCATGTACTGCAAATTTCTCGAAAAGTAAACTTAACCCTCTTTAAACTCAAGCATAATAGAAATTCCTTGACTCAGTCTGTGAAAACGACAATCATTGTGTCAACCATTTTTCCGATTCTCGACTATTGCTGTCTCGTCTACAATGATTTATCTGCTGAGCAAAATACCACCCTACAGCGCCTTATAAATTCTTGCATAAGGTTCATCTTTAATCTACGGAGAGATGTTCACATCACTCCTTATAGAAGGCAACTCGGCTGGCTATCGGTTAGTGCAAGGAGGAAATACTTTCAAGCTATCTTCATATATAACTTGCTCCATGGTACCGCACCACCCTATCTTTCAGAAATTTTTCCTCACGCCATCCACCACTCAAGGCAAACCAGACATCGAGAAGATGATATCTTTAACATCCCTCATCACCGCACGGCCATTTTTCGTAATTCGTTCTCACTCTCTGCGATATATTTTTGGCACTCTTTGCCGTCTGAACTTACCGATTCTCCGTCTATCACAGTATTCAAGAAAAGCGTTTTCGGTTATTTATTCGCCCTTGAAGAGAGAGAAAGCCTTAGTTTTTAAGTTATCAGTTTTAATTATATTTGAATACTATTTTCGTTTTCGTTTTAAGACTAGTTTACTCATATTGTTCAAACATTTTGTGTTACTGGAGTTTTTTCTCCTATTGATCTCTGTAATTTTGCCTCACGGACAACTGTCCAGGGCATAAATAAACCATTCAATCAATCAATTCAATCAATCTCTCTTTCTTTCCATCTCTCTCTATCTTTCGATTTTTGTATCTCTTAATTCGTTCTATTTTGTTATCCCTCTAACTCCCGATATCTATCTATCTTTCTATCTCTCTATTTCTTTCTATCCCTCTCTCACTATCTTTTTCTTACTTCGCTTCTATATCTATCTTTGTCTCTTCATTAATCACTCTATCTCTGCATCTCCCGTTCTCTCTATCTTTATACCTATTAACTATATCTATCCCTAACACCGAAAGTTTTTCTCTCAATAGTCGTTTCCCCCTCTGAATCGCACGAGCCAATGGCGATCGGCGTTAGAGAGGACAAGAATTGACATGCACATGCGCCTTAACGCTTCATGTTGCACTTACTTCACACGCTTCCGTAAACGTTCACCAGTGTAGCCTCCAATCCTCGGGGGCCTATAAAAGTTTAAAATGAAAAAAAAAATTGTGCAAATTTGTTTCAGTTTTTATTCCTATTTATATTTCTCTCACCTCTGAAGAGTAGCGAAGCGTAGCGTGGCCGAACGATGAAAATACAATAGTTACGTTCGAGAACACTACTGTACAGATGGCGCCACTATACTTTTGCCGGAACGACGCGCTCCGAAGCTTCGAGAATGCGCCACTCTTGGGCTGGCTGGCCTGACCGGGCAGTCTGAGCACAGGACTGGAAGAGAGCGGACGCGTAATCTTTCGAATAGTGCAACATTAAATAAAATATTTCGAGGACGCGTGCAGTTTTGGAGTACAATCCCATCGGTCTCTGATAGCTTCGTGGTCTCGGTACGTCTGAGCGTAAAAAGACTAGATCACGACGAGATCCTACATTTTCCCTGTGCCAGTATAAAATCCAAAAGAATCGCTTGTTACTTTTTAAGCGAACGTCTGATTGAAAAAGAGTTTTTGGTTTTTGTTTGTTACAGAAAATGGGGAAACCACTCGTCTTCGTGACTGGAAATATAAAGATACTAGAAGAGGTCGTATCAATATTGGGGAAGAATTTTCCCCGTGAGATCATAAACAAAGACATTGATCTAGCGGAATATCAAGGGGATGCTGATGATATAAGCACAGCAAAATGTCGTGCAGCGTATGAAATCGTAAAAGGTCCGGTGATCATCGAGGATACGTGCTTATGTTTCGACGCGATGAACGGTCTACCGGGTCCTTACATTAAATGGTTCTCGGACAAGCTAGGACCCGATGGACTGCACAAAATGCTAGATGGTTGGAAGGATAAAGGTGCTGAAGCAATATGCACGTTTGCTTACACGAACGAAGACTCGGACGGATCTGTCATCCTTTTCAAAGGTCGTACAAGAGGAACAATCGTCAGTCCAAAAGGTCCCCGGGACTTCGGTTGGGATCCCATTTTTCTTCCAGACGGTTACGACCAAACTTATGCAGAATTACCGAAATCGGTAAAAAATGAAATCTCACACAGACACCGAGCATTAGAAAAATTGAAGGATTATTTTAACGGCAAAGAAACTCTCGTACATTGCAATTAATTTTTTACATATTATATGTTAAACAAATGTGCCATCATTAAAATTTCATTTTCAAACACGATCATTATTTTAACGGCTTATTTATTCAATCCCTCGAACCTCTCTCTTTCTCACTCTTTTTCGCTGTCTCTCTCCATCTCTCTCCATCTTTCCATTTCTCTATGTATCAATTCGCTCTATTTCGTTATTCCTCTATATATCTATCTATCTTTCTAAATTTCTATCTTTTTCTATCCCACTCTAACTATCTCTTTCTAACTTCGCTTTGTTATCTCTCTTCGTCACTTCATTTCTCTTTTTCCATCTTTGCATTCTCCTTTCTCTCTATCTTTTTCTGTCACCTTACCACTACCTACCATCTCTCACCGTCTCTCTCGCTCACCGTCCCTCTCTCTCACCGTCTCTCTCTCTCTCTCTCTGTCCCTCTCTCTCTCTTTCTCTCTCTCTCTCGCCGTCTCTCTATCTTTCTCTTTCTCTCCCTCTCTCTCTCTTTCACTGTCTGTCTGTCTCCCTCTCTCTCTCTCTTTCTTTCCATCTCTCTCTATCTTTCGATTTTTGTATCTCTTAATTCGTTCTATTTTGTTATCCCTCTAACTCCCGATATCTATCTATCTTTCTATCTCTCTATTTCTTTCTATCCCTCTCTCACTGTCTTTTTCTTACTTCGCTTCTATATCTATCTTTGTCTCTTCATTAATCACTCTATCTCTGCATCTCCCGTTCTCTCTATCTTTATACCCATTAACTATATCTATCCCTAACACCGAAAGTTTTTCTCTCAATAGTCGTTAGCCCCTCTGAATCGCACGAGCCAATGGCGATCGGCGTTAGAGAGGACAAGAATTGACATGCACATGCGCCTTAACGCTTCATGTTGCACTTACTTCACACGCTTCCGTAAACGTTCACCAGTGTAGCCTCCAATCCTCGGGGGCCTATAAAAGTTTAAAATGAAAAAAAAAATTGTGCAAATTTGTTTCAATTTTTATTCCTATTTATATTTCTCTCACCTCTGAAGAGTAGCGAAGCGTAGCGTGGCCGAACGATGAAAATACAATAGTTACGTTCGAGAACACTACTGTACAGATGGCGCCACTATACTTTTGCCGGAACGACGCGCTCCGAAGCTTCGAGAATGCGCCACTCTTGGGCTGGCTGGCCTGACCGGGCAGTCTGAGCACAGGACTGGAAGAGAGCGGACGCGTAATCTTTCGAATAGTGCAACATTAAATAAAATATTTCGAGGACGCGTGCAGTTTTGGAGTACAATCCCATCGGTCTCTGATAGCTTCGTGGTCTCGGTACGTCTGAGCGTAAAAAGACTAGATCACGACGAGATCCTACATTTTCCCTGTGCCAGTATAAAATCCAAAAGAATCGCTTGTTACTTTTTAAGCGAACGTCTGATTGAAAAAGAGTTTTTGGTTTTTGTTTGTTACAGAAAATGGGGAAACCAATCGTCTTCGTGACTGGAAATATAAAGAAACTAGAAGAGGTCGTATCAATATTGGGGAAGAATTTTCCCCGTGAGATCATAAACAAAGACATTGATCTAGCGGAATATCAAGGGGATGCGGATGATATAAGCATAGCAAAATGTCGTGCAGCGTATGAAATCGTAAAACGTCCGGTGATCATCGAGGATACGTGCTTATGTTTCGACGCGATGAACGGTCTACCGGGTCCTTACATTAAATGGTTCTCGGACAAGCTAGGACCCGATGGATTGCACAAAATGCTAGATGGTTGGAAGGATAAAGGTGCTGAAGCAATATGCACGTTTGCTTACACGAACGGAGACTCGGACGGATCTGTCATCCTTTTCAAAGGTCGTACAAGAGGAACAATCGTCAGTCCAAAAGGTCCCCGGGACTTCGGTTGGGATCCCATTTTTCTTCCAGACGGTTACGACCAAACTTATGCAGAATTACCGAAATCGGTAAAAAATGAAATCTCACACAGACAACGAGCATTAGAAAAATTGAAGGATTATTTTAACGGCAAAGAAACTCTCGTACATTGCAATTAATTTTTTACATATTATATGTTAAACAAATGTGCCATCATTAAAATTTCATTTTCAAACACGATCATTATTTTAACGGCTTATTTATTCAATCCCTCGAACCTCTCTCTTTCTCACTCTTTTTCTCTGTCTCTCTCCATCTGTCTCCATCTTTCCATTTCTCTATGTACCAATTCGCTCTATTTCGGTATTCCTCTATATATCTATCTATCTTTCTAAATTTCTATCTTTTTCTATCCCACTCTAACTATCTCTTTCTAACTTCGCTTTGATATCTCTCTTCGCCACTTCATTTCTCTTTTTCCATCTTTGCCTTTCCCTTTCTCTCTATCTTTTTCTGTCACCTTACCACTACCTACCATCTCTCACCGTCTCTCTCGCTCACCGTCTCTCTCTCTCTCTCACCGTCTCTCTCTCTCTCTCTCTCTCTCTCTCTGTTCCTCTCTCTCTCTTTCTCTCTCTCTCTCGCCGTCTCTCTATCTTTCTCTTTCTCTCCCTCTCTCTCTCTTTCACTGTCTGTCTGTCTCCCTCTCTCTCTCTCTTTCTTTCCATCTCTCTCCATCTTTCGATTTTTGTATCTCTTCATTCGTTCTATTTTGTTATCCCTCTAACTCCCGATATCCATCTATCTTTCTATCTCTCTATTTCTTTCTATCCCTCTCTCACTATCTTTTTCTTACTTCGCTTCTATATCTATCTTTGTCTCTTCATTAATCACTCTATCTCTGCATCTCCCGTTCTCTCTATCTTTATACCTATTAACTATATCTATCCCTAACACCGAAAGTTTTTCTCTCAATAGTCGTTTCCCCCTCTGAATCGCACGAGCCAATGGCGATCGGCGTTAGAGAGGACAAGAATTGACATGCACATGCGCCTTAACGCTTCATGTTGCACTTACTTCACACGCTTCCGTAAACGTTCACCAGTGTAGCCTCCAATCCTCGGGGGCCTATAAAAGTTTAAAATGAAAAAAAAAATTGTGCAAATTTGTTTCAGTTTTTATTCCTATTTATATTTCTCTCACCTCTGAAGAGTAGCGAAGCGTAGCGTGGCCGAACGATGAAAATACAATAGTTACGTTCGAGAACACTACTGTACAGATGGCGCCACTATACTTTTGCCGGAACGACGCGCTCCGAAGCTTCGAGAATGCGCCACTCTTGGGCTGGCTGGCCTGACCGGGCAGTCTGAGCACAGGACTGGAAGAGAGCGGACGCGTAATCTTTCGAATAGTGCAACATTAAATAAAATATTTCGAGGACGCGTGCAGTTTTGGAGTACAATCCCATCGGTCTCTGATAGCTTCGTGGTCTCGGTACGTCTGAGCGTAAAAAGACTAGATCACGACGAGATCCTACATTTTCCCTGTGCCAGTATAAAATCCAAAAGAATCGCTTGTTACTTTTTAAGCGAACGTCTGATTGAAAAAGAGTTTTTGGTTTTTGTTTGTTACAGAAAATGGGGAAACCACTCGTCTTCGTGACTGGAAATATAAAGATACTAGAAGAGGTCGTATCAATATTGGGGAAGAATTTTCCCCGTGAGATCATAAACAAAGACATTGATCTAGCGGAATATCAAGGGGATGCTGATGATATAAGCACAGCAAAATGTCGTGCAGCGTATGAAATCGTAAAAGGTCCGGTGATCATCGAGGATACGTGCTTATGTTTCGACGCGATGAACGGTCTACCGGGTCCTTACATTAAATGGTTCTCGGACAAGCTAGGACCCGATGGACTGCACAAAATGCTAGATGGTTGGAAGGATAAAGGTGCTGAAGCAATATGCACGTTTGCTTACACGAACGAAGACTCGGACGGATCTGTCATCCTTTTCAAAGGTCGTACAAGAGGAACAATCCTCAGTCCAAAAGGTCCCCGGGACTTCGGTTGGGATCCCATTTTTCTTCCAGACGGTTACGACCAAACTTATGCAGAATTACCGAAATCGGTAAAAAATGAAATCTCACACAGACACCGAGCATTAGAAAAATTGAAGGATTATTTTAACGGCAAAGAAACTCTCGTACATTGCAATTAATTTTTTACATATTATATGTTAAACAAATGTGCCATCATTAAAATTTCATTTTCAAACACGATCATTATTTTAACGGCTTATTTATTCAATCCCTCGAACCTCTCTCTTTCTCACTCTTTTTCGCTGTCTCTCTCCATCTCTCTCCATCTTTCCATTTCTCTATGTATCAATTCGCTCTATTTCGTTATTCCTCTATATATCTATCTATCTTTCTAAATTTCTATCTTTTTCTATCCCACTCTAACTATCTCTTTCTAACTTCGCTTTGTTATCTCTCTTCGTCACTTCATTTCTCTTTTTCCATCTTTGCATTCTCCTTTCTCTCTATCTTTTTCTGTCACCTTACCACTACCTACCATCTCTCACCGTCTCTCTCGCTCACCGTCCCTCTCTCTCACCGTCTCTCTCTCTCTCTCTCTGTCCCTCTCTCTCTCTTTCTCTCTCTCTCTCGCCGTCTCTCTATCTTTCTCTTTCTCTCCCTCTCTCTCTCTTTCACTGTCTGTCTGTCTCCCTCTCTCTCTCTCTTTCTTTCCATCTCTCTCTATCTTTCGATTTTTGTATCTCTTAATTCGTTCTATTTTGTTATCCCTCTAACTCCCGATATCTATCTATCTTTCTATCTCTCTATTTCTTTCTATCCCTCTCTCACTGTCTTTTTCTTACTTCGCTTCTATATCTATCTTTGTCTCTTCATTAATCACTCTATCTCTGCATCTCCCGTTCTCTCTATCTTTATACCCATTAACTATATCTATCCCTAACACCGAAAGTTTTTCTCTCAATAGTCGTTAGCCCCTCTGAATCGCACGAGCCAATGGCGATCGGCGTTAGAGAGGACAAGAATTGACATGCACATGCGCCTTAACGCTTCATGTTGCACTTACTTCACACGCTTCCGTAAACGTTCACCAGTGTAGCCTCCAATCCTCGGGGGCCTATAAAAGTTTAAAATGAAAAAAAAAATTGTGCAAATTTGTTTCAATTTTTATTCCTATTTATATTTCTCTCACCTCTGAAGAGTAGCGAAGCGTAGCGTGGCCGAACGATGAAAATACAATAGTTACGTTCGAGAACACTACTGTACAGATGGCGCCACTATACTTTTGCCGGAACGACGCGCTCCGAAGCTTCGAGAATGCGCCACTCTTGGGCTGGCTGGCCTGACCGGGCAGTCTGAGCACAGGACTGGAAGAGAGCGGACGCGTAATCTTTCGAATAGTGCAACATTAAATAAAATATTTCGAGGACGCGTGCAGTTTTGGAGTACAATCCCATCGGTCTCTGATAGCTTCGTGGTCTCGGTACGTCTGAGCGTAAAAAGACTAGATCACGACGAGATCCTACATTTTCCCTGTGCCAGTATAAAATCCAAAAGAATCGCTTGTTACTTTTTAAGCGAACGTCTGATTGAAAAAGAGTTTTTGGTTTTTGTTTGTTACAGAAAATGGGGAAACCAATCGTCTTCGTGACTGGAAATATAAAGAAACTAGAAGAGGTCGTATCAATATTGGGGAAGAATTTTCCCCGTGAGATCATAAACAAAGACATTGATCTAGCGGAATATCAAGGGGATGCGGATGATATAAGCATAGCAAAATGTCGTGCAGCGTATGAAATCGTAAAACGTCCGGTGATCATCGAGGATACGTGCTTATGTTTCGACGCGATGAACGGTCTACCGGGTCCTTACATTAAATGGTTCTCGGACAAGCTAGGACCCGATGGATTGCACAAAATGCTAGATGGTTGGAAGGATAAAGGTGCTGAAGCAATATGCACGTTTGCTTACACGAACGGAGACTCGGACGGATCTGTCATCCTTTTCAAAGGTCGTACAAGAGGAACAATCGTCAGTCCAAAAGGTCCCCGGGACTTCGGTTGGGATCCCATTTTTCTTCCAGACGGTTACGACCAAACTTATGCAGAATTACCGAAATCGGTAAAAAATGAAATCTCACACAGACAACGAGCATTAGAAAAATTGAAGGATTATTTTAACGGCAAAGAAACTCTCGTACATTGCAATTAATTTTTTACATATTATATGTTAAACAAATGTGCCATCATTAAAATTTCATTTTCAAACACGATCATTATTTTAACGGCTTATTTATTCAATCCCTCGAACCTCTCTCTTTCTCACTCTTTTTCTCTGTCTCTCTCCATCTGTCTCCATCTTTCCATTTCTCTATGTACCAATTCGCTCTATTTCGGTATTCCTCTATATATCTATCTATCTTTCTAAATTTCTATCTTTTTCTATCCCACTCTAACTATCTCTTTCTAACTTCGCTTTGATATCTCTCTTCGCCACTTCATTTCTCTTTTTCCATCTTTGCCTTTCCCTTTCTCTCTATCTTTTTCTGTCACCTTACCACTACCTACCATCTCTCACCGTCTCTCTCGCTCACCGTCTCTCTCTCTCTCTCACCGTCTCTCTCTCTCTCTCTCTCTCTCTCTCTCTGTTCCTCTCTCTCTCTTTCTCTCTCTCTCTCGCCGTCTCTCTATCTTTCTCTTTCTCTCCCTCTCTCTCTCTTTCACTGTCTGTCTGTCTCCCTCTCTCTCTCTCTTTCTTTCCATCTCTCTCCATCTTTCGATTTTTGTATCTCTTCATTCGTTCTATTTTGTTATCCCTCTAACTCCCGATATCTATCTATCTTTCTATCTCTCTATTTCTTTCTATCCCTCTCTCACTATCTTTTTCTTACTTCGCTTCTATATCTATCTTTGTCTCTTCATTAATCACTCTATCTCTGCATCTCCCGTTCCCTCTATCTTTATACCTATTAACTATATCTATCCCTAACACCGAAAGTTTTTCTCTCAATAGTCGTTAGCCCCTCTGAATCGCACGAGCCAATGGCGATCGGCGTTAGAGAGGACAAGAATTGACATGCACATGCGCCTTAACGCTTCATGTTGCACTTACTTCAGACGCTTCCGTAAATGTTCACCAGTGTAGCCTCCAATCCTCGGGGGCCTATAAAAGTTTAAAATGAAAAAAAAAATTGTGCAAATTTGTTTCAATTTTTATTCCTATTTATATTTCTCTCACCTCTGAAGAGTAGCGAAGCGTAGCGTGGCCGAACGATGAAAATACAATAGTTACGTTCGAGAACGCTACTGTACAGATGGCGCCACTATACTTTTGCCGGAACGACGCGCTCCGAAGCTTCGAGAATGCGCCACTCTTGGGCTGGCTGGCCTGACCGTGCAGTCTGAGCACAGGACTGGAAGAGAGCGGACGCGTAATCGTTCGAATAGTGCAACATTAAATAAAATATTTCGAGGACGCGTGCAGTTTTGGAGTACAATCCCATCGGTCTCTGATAGCTTCGTGGTCTCGGTACGTCTGAGCGTAAAAAGACTAGATCACGACGAGATCCTACATTTTCCCTGTGCCAGTATAAAATCCAAAAGAATCGCTTGTTACTTTTTAAGCGAACGTCTGATTGAAAAAGAGTTTTTGGTTTTTGTTTGTTACAGAAAATGGGGAAACCACTCGTCTTCGTGACTGGAAATATAAAGAAACTAGAAGAGGTCGTATCAATATTGGGGAAGAATTTTCCCCGTGAGATCATAAACAAAGACATTGATCTAGCGGAATATCAAGGGGATGCGGATGATATAAGCATAGCAAAATGTCGTGCAGCGTATGAAATCGTAAAAGGTCCGGTGATCATCGAGGATACGTGCTTATGTTTCGACGCGATGAACGGTCTACCGGGTCCTTACATTAAATGGTTCTCGGACAAGCTAGGGCCCGATGGACTGCACAAAATGCTAGATGGTTGGAAGGATAAAGGTGCTGAAGCAATATGCACGTTTGCTTACACGAACGGAGACTCGGACGGATCTGTCATCCTTTTGAAAGGTCGTACAAGAGGAACAATCGTCAGTCCAAAAGGTCCCCGGGACTTCGGTTGGGATCCCATTTTTCTTCCAGACGGTTACGACCAAACTTATGCAGAATTACCGAAATCGGTAAAAAATGAAATCTCACACAGACACCGAGCATTAGAAAAATTGAAGGATTATTTTAACGGCAAAGAAACTCTCGTACATTGCAATTAATTTTTTACATATTATATGTTAAACAAATGTACCATCATTAAAATTTCATTTTCAAACACGATCATTATTTTAACGGCTTATTTATTCAATCCCTCGAACCTCTCTCTTTCTCACTCTTTTTCGCTGTCTCTCTCCATCTCTCTCCATCTTTCCATTTCTCTATGTATCAATTCGCTCTATTTCGTTATTCCTCTATATATCTATCTATCTTTCTAAATTTCTATCTTTTTCTATCCCACTCTAACTATCTCTTTCTAACTTCGCTTTGTTATCTCTCTTCGTCACTTCATTTCTCTTTTTCCATCTTTGCATTTCCCTTTCTCTCTATCTTTTTCTGTCACCTTACCACTACCTACCATCTCTCACCGTCTCTCTCGCTCACCGTCTCTCTCTCTCTCACCGTCTCTCTCTCTCTCTCTCCCTCTCTCTCTCTTTCTCTCTCTCTTTCTCTCTCTCTTTCTCTCTCTCTCTCGCCGTCTCTCTATCTTTCTCTTTCTCTCCCTCTCTCTCTCTTTCACTGTCTGTCTGTCTCCCTCTCTCTCTCTCTTTCTTTCCATCTCTCTCTATCTTTCGATTTTTGTATCTCTTAATTCGTTCTATTTTGTTATCCCTCTAACTCCCGATATCTATCTATCTTTCTATCTCTCTATTTCTTTCTATCCCTCTCTCACTATCTTTTTCTTACTTCGCTTCTATATCTATCTTTGTCTCTTTATTAATCACTCTATCTCTGCGTCTCCCGTTCTCTCTATCTTTATACCTATTAACTATATCTATCCCTAACACCGAAAGTTTTTCTCTCAATAGTCGTTTCCCCCTCTGAATCGCACGAGCCAATGGCGATCGGCGTTAGAGAGGACAAGAATTGACATGCACATGCGCCTTAACGCTTCATGTTGCACTTACTTCACACGCTTCCGTAAACGTTCACCAGTGTAGCCTCCAATCCTCGGGGGCCTATAAAAGTTTAAAATGAAAAAAAAAAATTGTGCAAATTTGTTTCAGTTTTTATTCCTATTTATATTTCTCTCACCTCTGAAGAGTAGCGAAGCGTAGCGTGGCCGAACGATGAAAATACAATAGTTACGTTCGAGAACGCTACTGTACAGATGGCGCCACTATACTATTGCCGGAACGACGCGCTCCGAAGCTTCGAGAATGCGCCACTCTTGGGCTGGCTGGCCTGACCGGGCAGTCTGAGCACAGGACTGGAAGAGAGCGGAGGCGTAATCTTCCGAATAGTGCAACATTAAATAAAATATTTCGAGGACGCGTGCAGTTTTGGAGTACAATCCCATCGGTCTCTGATAGCTTCGTGGTCTCGGTACGTCTGAGCGTAAAAAGACTAGATCACGACGAGATCCTACATTTTCCCTGTGCCAGTATAAAATCCAAAAGAATCGCTTGTTACTTTTTAAGCGAACGTCTGATTGAAAAAGAGTTTTTGGTTTTTGTTTGTTACAGAAAATGGGGAAACCACTCGTCTTCGTGACTGGAAATATAAAGAAACTAGAAGAGGTCGTATCAATATTGGGGAAGAATTTTCCCCGTGAGATCATAAACAAAGACATTGATCTAGCGGAATATCAAGGGGATGCGGATGATATAAGCATAGCAAAATGTCGTGCAGCGTATGAAATCGTAAAAGGTCCGGTGATCATCGAGGATACGTGCTTATGTTTCGACGCGATGAACGGTCTACCGGGTCCTTACATTAAATGGTTCTCGGACAAGCTAGGACCCGATGGACTGCACAAAATGCTAGATGGTTGGAAGGATAAAGGTGCTGAAGCAATATGCACGTTTGCTTACACGAACGGAGACTCGGACGGATCTGTCATCCTTTTCAAAGGTCGTACAAGAGGAACAATCGTCAGTCCAAAAGGTCCCCGGGACTTCGGTTGGGATCCCATTTTTCTTCCAGACGGTTACGACCAAACTTATGCAGAATTACCGAAATCGGTAAAAAATGAAATCTCACACAGACACCGAGAATTAGAAAAATTGAAGGATTATTTTAACGGCAAAGAAACTCTCGTACATTGCAATTAATTTTTTACATATTATATGTTAAACAAATGTACCATCATTAAAATTTCATTTTCAAACACGATCATTATTTTAACGGCTTATTTATTCAATCCCTCGAACCTCTCTCTTTCTCACTCTTTTTCGCTGTCTCTCTCCATCTCTCTCCATCTTTCCATTTCTCTATGTATCAATTCGCTCTATTTCGTTATTCCTTTATATATCTATCTATCTTTCTAAATTTCTATCTTTTTCTATCCCACTCTAACTATCTCTTTCTAACTTCGCTTTGTTATCTCTCTTCGTCACTTCATTTCTCTTTTTCCATCTTTGCATTTCCCTTTCTCTCTATCTTTTTCTGTCACCTTACCACTACCTACCATCTCTCACCGTCTCTCTCGCTCACCGTCTCTCTCTCTCTCACCGTCTCTCTCGCTCACCGTCTCTCTCTCTCTCACCGTCTCTCTCTCTCTCTCTCTCTCTCTCTCTCCCTCTCTATCTCTTTCTCTCTCTCTTTCTCTCTCTCTCTCGCCGTCTCTCTATCTTTCTCTTTCTCTCCCTCTCTCTCTCTTTCACTGTCTGTCTGTCTCCCTCTCTCTCTCTCTTTCTTTCCATCTCTCTCTATCTTTCGATTTTTGTATCTCTTAATTCGTTCTATTTTGTTATCCCTCTAACTCCCGATATCTATCTATCTTTCTATCTCTCTTTTTCTTTCTATCCCTCTCTCACTATCTTTTTCTTACTTCGCTTCTATATCTATCTTTGTCTCTTTATTAATCACTCTATCTCTGCGTCTCCCGTTCTCTCTATCTTTATACCTATTAACTATATCTATCCCTAACACCGAAAGTTTTTCTCTCAATAGTCGTTTCCCCCTCTGAATCGCACGAGACAATGGCGATCGGCGTTAGAGAGGACAAGAATTGACATGCACATGCGCCTTAACGCTTCATGTTGCACTTACTTCACACGCTTCCGTAAACGTTCACCAGTGTAGCCTCCAATCCTCGGGGGCCTATAAAAGTTTAAAATGAAAAAAAAAATTGTGCAAATTTGTTTCAGTTTTTATTCCTATTTATATTTCTCTCACCTCTGAAGAGTAGCGAAGCGTAGCGTGGTCGAACGATGAAAATACAATAGTTACGTTCGAGAACGCTACTGTACAGATGGCGCCACTATACTTTTGCCGGAACGACGCGCTCCGAAGCTTCGAGAATGCGCCACTCTTGGGCTGGCTGGCCTGACCGGGCAGTCTGAGCACAGGACCGGAAGAGAGCGGAGGCGTAATCTTCCGAATAGTGCAACATTAAATAAAATATTTCGAGGACGCGTGCAGTTTTGGAGTACAATCCCATCGGTCTCTGATAGCTTCGTGGTCTCGGTACGTCTGAGCGTAAAAAGACTAGATCACGACGAGATCCTACATTTTCCCTGTGCCAGTATAAAATCCAAAAGAATCGCTTGTTACTTTTTAAGCGAACGTCTGATTGAAAAAGAGTTTTTGGTTTTTGTTTGTTACAGAAAATGGGGAAACCACTCGTCTTCGTGACTGGAAATATAAAGAAACTAGAAGAGTTCGTATCAATATTGGGGAAGAATTTTCCCCGTGAGATCATAAACAAAGACATTGATCTAGCGGAATATCAAGGGGATGCGGATGATATAAGCATAGCAAAATGTCGTGCAGCGTATGAAATCGTAAAAGGTCCGGTGATCATCGAGGATACGTGCTTATGTTTCGACGCGATGAACGGTCTACCGGGTCCTTACATTAAATGGTTCTCGGACAAGCTAGGGCCCGATGGACTGCACAAAATGCTAGATGGTTGGAAGGATAAAGGTGCTGAAGCAATATGCACGTTTGCTTACACGAACGGAGACTCGGACGGATCTGTCATCCTTTTGAAAGGTCGTACAAGAGGAACAATCGTCAGTCCAAAAGGTCCCCGGGACTTCGGTTGGGATCCCATTTTTCTTCCAGACGGTTACGACCAAACTTATGCAGAATTACCGAAATCGGTAAAAAATGAAATCTCACACAGACACCGAGCATTAGAAAAATTGAAGGATTATTTTAACGGCAAAGAAACTCTCGTACATTGCAATTAATTTTTTACATATTATATGATAAACAAATGTACCATCATTAAAATTTCATTTTCAAACACGATCATTATTTTAACGGCTTATTTATTCAATCCCTCGAACCTCTCTCTTTCTCACTCTTTTTCGCTGTCTCTCTCCATCTCTCTCCATCTTTCCATTTCTCTATGTATCAATTCGCTCTATTTCGTTATTCCTCTATATATCTATCTATCTTTCTAAATTTCTATCTTTTTCTATCCCACTCTAACTATCTCTTTCTAACTTCGCTTTGTTATCTCTCTTCGTCACTTCATTTCTCTTTTTCCATCTTTGCATTTCCCTTTCTCTCTATCTTTTTCTGTCACCTTACCACTACCTACCATCTCTCACCGTCTCTCTCGCTCACCGTCTCTCTCTCTCTCACCGTCTCTCTCTCTCTCTCTCTCTCTCTCCCTCTCTCTCTCTTTCTCTCTCTCTTTCTCTCTCTCTCTCGCCGTCTCTCTATCTTTCTCTTTCTCTCCCTCTCTCTCTCTTTCACTGTCTGTCTGTCTCCCTCTCTCTCTCTCTTTCTTTCCATCTCTCTCTATCTTTCGATTTTTGTATCTCTTAATTCGTTCTATTTTGTTATCCCTCTAACTCCCGATATCTATCTATCTTTCTATCTCTCTATTTCTTTCTATCCCTCTCTCACTATCTTTTTCTTACTTCGCTTCTATATCTATCTTTGTCTCTTTATTAATCACTCTATCTCTGCGTCTCCCGTTCTCTCTATCTTTATACCTATTAACTATATCTATCCCTAACACCGAAAGTTTTTCTCTCAATAGTCGTTTCCCCCCTCTGAATCGCACGAGCCAATGGCGATCGGCGTTAGAGAGGACAAGAATTGACATGCACATGCGCCTTAACGCTTCATGTTGCACTTACTTCACACGCTTCCGTAAACGTTCACCAGTGTAGCCTCCAATCCTCGGGGGCCTATAAAAGTTTAAAATGAAAAAAAAAATTGTGCAAATTTGTTTCAGTTTTTATTCCTATTTATATTTCTCTCACCTCTGAAGAGTAGCGAAGCGTAGCGTGGTCGAACGATGAAAATACAATAGTTACGTTCGAGAACGCTACTGTACAGATGGCGCCACTATACTTTTGCCGGAACGACGCGCTCCGAAGCTTCGAGAATGCGCCACTTTTGGGCTGGCTGGCCTGACCGGGCAGTCTGAGCACAGGACTGGAAGAGAGCGGACGCGTAATCTTCCGAATAGTGCAACATTAAATAAAATATTTCGAGGACGCGTGCAGTTTTGGAGTACAATCCCATCGGTCTCTGATAGCTTCGTGGTCTCGGTACGTCTGAGCGTAAAAAGACTAGATCACGACGAGATCCTACATTTTCCCTGTGCCAGTATAAAATCCAAAAGAATCGCTTGTTACTTTTTAAGCGAACGTCTGATTGAAAAAGAGTTTTTGGTTTTTGTTTGTTACAGAAAATGGGGAAACCACTCGTCTTCGTGACTGGAAATATAAAGAAACTAGAAGAGGTCGTATCAATATTGGGGAAGAATTTTCCCCGTGAGATCATAAACAAAGACATTGATCTAGCGGAATATCAAGGGGATGCGGATGATATAAGCATAGCAAAATGTCGTGCAGCGTATGAAATCGTAAAAGGTCCGGTGATCATCGAGGATACGTGCTTATGTTTCGACGCGATGAACGGTCTACCGGGTCCTTACATTAAATGGTTCTCGGACAAGCTAGGACCCGATGGACTGCACAAAATGCTAGATGGTTGGAAGGATAAAGGTGCTGAAGCAATATGCACGTTTGCTTACACGAACGGAGACTCGGACGGATCTGTCATCCTTTTCAAAGGTCGTACAAGAGGAACAATCGTCAGTCCAAAAGGTCCCCGGGACTTCGGTTGGGATCCCATTTTTCTTCCAGACGGTTACGACCAAACTTATGCAGAATTACCGAAATCGGTAAAAAATGAAATCTCACACCAGACACCGAGCATTAGAAAAATTGAAGGATTATTTTAACGGCAAAGAAACTCTCGTACATTGCAATTAATTTTTTACATATTATATGTTAAACAAATGTACCATCATTAAAATTTATTTTCAAACACGATCATTATTTTAACGGCTTATTTATTCAATCCCTCGAACCTCTCTCTTTCTCACTCTTTTTCGCTGTCTCTCTCCATCTCTCTCCATCTTTCCATTTCTCTATGTATCAATTCGCTCTATTTCGTTATTCCTCTATATATCTATCTATCTTTCTAAATTTCTATCTTTTTCTATCCCACTCTAACTATCTCTTTCTAACTTCGCTTTGTTATCTCTCTTCGTCACTTCATTTCTCTTTTTCCATCTTTGCATTTCCCTTTCTCTCTATCTA
>NW_025108591.1:0-30202 GCF_019457755.1 Venturia canescens | reverse complement strand
TGGAATTTCGTTAAACCAAATGTTACGCACACGTGGACGATCCGGTGGGATTGGACTCAAGATTCGAGCGAGCATCCAAGCCCGCCGTTTACCCGTTCGACCGCAACACGCGTCAAGAGCGACGAGTAAACTCACAAGATACGCAACTTTCGAGATATTCGGACGATCCCAAATTCGCCTTTCTCCCGATAGCCTACGTAGACGAAGCATCGCGGTTTTGTGCCCAGAGACTCTGTAATTGTGCTGACTTTTTTTCGTCGGTCGTGCGACGCCCGCACCGGGCGTCCACCGACCGAGGATTTCTCGTTTCCCCGTTAGACCCTACGTGACGAGTTTCGCTACGTCTCCCGACGACGTTCGTTCCCTCGATGGCGTGCGTCGAGGAAAATGCGCAGCTACGTGCCCAGGTACCTTGAAATTGGGCGAAATTTTTCGTCGGTCGTGCGACGCCCGCACCGGGCGTCCACCGACCGAGAGATTTTACGTAGCTCGCTCATGCTTGCGTTGACGATATCTAAAGGAAATTATGGTTCTTCGTCGTCGGAGATAGGGACAGTGGGAATTTCGTTAATCCAAATGTTACGCACACGTGGACGATCCGGTGGGATTGGACTCAAGATTCGAGCGAGCATCCAAGCCCGCCGTTTACCCGTTCGACCGCAACACGCGTCAAGAGCGACGAGTAAACTCACAAGATACGCAACTTTCGAGATATTCGGACGATCCCAAATTCGCCTTTCTCCCGATAGCCTACGTAGACGAAGCGTCGCGGTTTTGTGCCCAGAGACTCTGTAATTGTGCTGACTTTTTTTCGTCGGTCGTGCGACGCCCGCACCGGGCGTCCACCGACCGAGGATTTCTCGTTTCCCCGTTAGACCCTACGTGACGAGTTTCGCTACGTCTCCCGACGACGTTCGTTCCCTCGATGGCGTGCGTCGAGGAAAATGCGCAGCTACGTGCCCAGGTACCTTGAAATTGGGCGAAATTTTTCGTCGGTCGTGCGACGCCCGCACCGGGCGTCCACCGACCGAGAGATTTTACGTAGCTCGCTCATGCTTGCGTTGACGATATCTAAAGGAAATTATGGTTCTTCGTCGTCGGAGATAGGGACAGTGGGAATTTCGTTAAACCAAATGTTACGCACACGTGGACGATCCGGTGGGATTGGACTCAAGATTCGAGCGAGCATCCAAGCCCGCCGTTTACCCGTTCGACCGCAACACGCGTCAAGAGCGACGAGTAAACTCACAAGATACGCAACTTTCGAGATATTCGGACGATCCCAAATTCGCCTTTCTCCCGATAGCCTACGTAGACGAAGCATCGCGGTTTTGTGCCCAGAGACTCTGTAATTGTGCTGACTTTTTTTCGTCGGTCGTGCGACGCCCGCACCGGGCGTCCACCGACCGAGGATTTCTCGTTTCCCCGTTAGACCCTACGTGACGAGTTTCGCTACGTCTCCCGACGACGTTCGTTCCCTCGATGGCGTGCGTCGAGGAAAATGCGCAGCTACGTGCCCAGGTACCTTGAAATTGGGCGAAATTTTTCGTCGGTCGTGCGACGCCCGCACCGGGCGTCCACCGACCGAGAGATTTTACGTAGCTCGCTCATGCTTGCGTTGACGATATCTAAAGGAAATTATGGTTCTTCGTCGTCGGAGATAGGGACAGTGGGAATTTCGTTAAACCAAATGTTACGCACACGTGGACGATCCGGTGGGATTGGACTCAAGATTCGAGCGAGCATCCAAGCCCGCCGTTTACCCGTTCGACCGCAACACGCGTCAAGAGCGACGAGTAAACTCACAAGATACGCAACTTTCGAGATATTCGGACGATCCCAAATTCGCCTTTCTCCCGATAGCCTACGTAGACGAAGCATCGCGGTTTTGTGCCCAGAGACTCTGTAATTGTGCTGACTTTTTTTCGTCGGTCGTGCGACGCCCGCACCGGGCGTCCACCGACCGAGGATTTCTCGTTTCCCCGTTAGACCCTACGTGACGAGTTTCGCTACGTCTCCCGACGACGTTCGTTCCCTCGATGGCGTGCGTCGAGGAAAATGCGCAGCTACGTGCCCAGGTACCTTGAAATTGGGCGAAATATTTCGTCGGTCGTGCGACGCCCGCACCGGGCGTCCACCGACCGAGAGATTTTACGTAGCTCGCTCATGCTTGCGTTGACGATATCTAAAGGAAATTATGGTTCTTCGTCGTCGGAGATAGGGACAGTGGGAATTTCGTTAATCCAAATGTTACGCACACGTGGACGATCCGGTGGGATTGGACTCAAGATTCGAGCGAGCATCCAAGCCCGCCGTTTACCCGTTCGACCGCAACACGCGTCAAGAGCGACGAGTAAACTCACAAGATACGCAACTTTCGAGATATTCGGACGATCCCAAATTCGCCTTTCTCCCGATAGCCTACGTAGACGAAGCGTCGCGGTTTTGTGCCCAGAGACTCTGTAATTGTGCTGACTTTTTTTCGTCGGTCGTGCGACGCCCGCACCGGGCGTCCACCGACCGAGGATTTCTCGTTTCCCCGTTAGACCCTACGTGACGAGTTTCGCTACGTCTCCCGACGACGTTCGTTCCCTCGATGGCGTGCGTCGAGGAAAATGCGCAGCTACGTGCCCAGGTACCTTGAAATTGGGCGAAATTTTTCGTCGGTCGTGCGACGCCCGCACCGGGCGTCCACCGACCGAGAGATTTTACGTAGCTCGCTCATGCTTGCGTTGACGATATCTAAAGGAAATTATGGTTCTTCGTCGTCGGAGATAGGGACAGTGGGAATTTCGTTAAACCAAATGTTACGCACACGTGGACGATCCGGTGGGATTGGACTCAAGATTCGAGCGAGCATCCAAGCCCGCCGTTTACCCGTTCGACCGCAACACGCGTCAAGAGCGACGAGTAAACTCACAAGATACGCAACTTTCGAGATATTCGGACGATCCCAAATTCGCCTTTCTCCCGATAGCCTACGTAGACGAAGCATCGCGGTTTTGTGCCCAGAGACTCTGTAATTGTGCTGACTTTTTTTCGTCGGTCGTGCGACGCCCGCACCGGGCGTCCACCGACCGAGGATTTCTCGTTTCCCCGTTAGACCCTACGTGACGAGTTTCGCTACGTCTCCCGACGACGTTCGTTCCCTCGATGGCGTGCGTCGAGGAAAATGCGCAGCTACGTGCCCAGGTACCTTGAAATTGGGCGAAATATTTCGTCGGTCGTGCGACGCCCGCACCGGGCGTCCACCGACCGAGAGATTTTACGTAGCTCGCTCATGCTTGCGTTGACGATATCTAAAGGAAATTATGGTTCTTCGTCGTCGGAGATAGGGACAGTGGGAATTTCGTTAATCCAAATGTTACGCACACGTGGACGATCCGGTGGGATTGGACTCAAGATTCGAGCGAGCATCCAAGCCCGCCGTTTACCCGTTCGACCGCAACACGCGTCAAGAGCGACGAGTAAACTCACAAGATACGCAACTTTCGAGATATTCGGACGATCCCAAATTCGCCTTTCTCCCGATAGCCTACGTAGACGAAGCGTCGCGGTTTTGTGCCCAGAGACTCTGTAATTGTGCTGACTTTTTTTCGTCGGTCGTGCGACGCCCGCACCGGGCGTCCACCGACCGAGGATTTCTCGTTTCCCCGTTAGACCCTACGTGACGAGTTTCGCTACGTCTCCCGACGACGTTCGTTCCCTCGATGGCGTGCGTCGAGGAAAATGCGCAGCTACGTGCCCAGGTACCTTGAAATTGGGCGAAATTTTTCGTCGGTCGTGCGACGCCCGCACCGGGCGTCCACCGACCGAGAGATTTTACGTAGCTCGCTCATGCTTGCGTTGACGATATCTAAAGGAAATTATGGTTCTTCGTCGTCGGAGATAGGGACAGTGGGAATTTCGTTAAACCAAATGTTACGCACACGTGGACGATCCGGTGGGATTGGACTCAAGATTCGAGCGAGCATCCAAGCCCGCCGTTTACCCGTTCGACCGCAACACGCGTCAAGAGCGACGAGTAAACTCACAAGATACGCAACTTTCGAGATATTCGGACGATCCCAAATTCGCCTTTCTCCCGATAGCCTACGTAGACGAAGCATCGCGGTTTTGTGCCCAGAGACTCTGTAATTGTGCTGACTTTTTTTCGTCGGTCGTGCGACGCCCGCACCGGGCGTCCACCGACCGAGGATTTCTCGTTTCCCCGTTAGACCCTACGTGACGAGTTTCGCTACGTCTCCCGACGACGTTCGTTCCCTCGATGGCGTGCGTCGAGGAAAATGCGCAGCTACGTGCCCAGGTACCTTGAAATTGGGCGAAATTTTTCGTCGGTCGTGCGACGCCCGCACCGGGCGTCCACCGACCGAGAGATTTTACGTAGCTCGCTCATGCTTGCGTTGACGATATCTAAAGGAAATTATGGTTCTTCGTCGTCGGAGATAGGGACAGTGGGAATTTCGTTAAACCAAATGTTACGCACACGTGGACGATCCGGTGGGATTGGACTCAAGATTCGAGCGAGCATCCAAGCCCGCCGTTTACCCGTTCGACCGCAACACGCGTCAAGAGCGACGAGTAAACTCACAAGATACGCAACTTTCGAGATATTCGGACGATCCCAAATTCGCCTTTCTCCCGATAGCCTACGTAGACGAAGCATCGCGGTTTTGTGCCCAGAGACTCTGTAATTGTGCTGACTTTTTTTCGTCGGTCGTGCGACGCCCGCACCGGGCGTCCACCGACCGAGGATTTCTCGTTTCCCCGTTAGACCCTACGTGACGAGTTTCGCTACGTCTCCCGACGACGTTCGTTCCCTCGATGGCGTGCGTCGAGGAAAATGCGCAGCTACGTGCCCAGGTACCTTGAAATTGGGCGAAATTTTTCGTCGGTCGTGCGACGCCCGCACCGGGCGTCCACCGACCGAGAGATTTTACGTAGCTCGCTCATGCTTGCGTTGACGATATCTAAAGGAAATTATGGTTCTTCGTCGTCGGAGATAGGGACAGTGGGAATTTCGTTAAACCAAATGTTACGCACACGTGGACGATCCGGTGGGATTGGACTCAAGATTCGAGCGAGCATCCAAGCCCGCCGTTTACCCGTTCGACCGCAACACGCGTCAAGAGCGACGAGTAAACTCACAAGATACGCAACTTTCGAGATATTCGGACGATCCCAAATTCGCCTTTCTCCCGATAGCCTACGTAGACGAAGCATCGCGGTTTTGTGCCCAGAGACTCTGTAATTGTGCTGACTTTTTTTCGTCGGTCGTGCGACGCCCGCACCGGGCGTCCACCGACCGAGGATTTCTCGTTTCCCCGTTAGACCCTACGTGACGAGTTTCGCTACGTCTCCCGACGACGTTCGTTCCCTCGATGGCGTGCGTCGAGGAAAATGCGCAGCTACGTGCCCAGGTACCTTGAAATTGGGCGAAATATTTCGTCGGTCGTGCGACGCCCGCACCGGGCGTCCACCGACCGAGAGATTTTACGTAGCTCGCTCATGCTTGCGTTGACGATATCTAAAGGAAATTATGGTTCTTCGTCGTCGGAGATAGGGACAGTGGGAATTTCGTTAATCCAAATGTTACGCACACGTGGACGATCCGGTGGGATTGGACTCAAGATTCGAGCGAGCATCCAAGCCCGCCGTTTACCCGTTCGACCGCAACACGCGTCAAGAGCGACGAGTAAACTCACAAGATACGCAACTTTCGAGATATTCGGACGATCCCAAATTCGCCTTTCTCCCGATAGCCTACGTAGACGAAGCGTCGCGGTTTTGTGCCCAGAGACTCTGTAATTGTGCTGACTTTTTTTCGTCGGTCGTGCGACGCCCGCACCGGGCGTCCACCGACCGAGGATTTCTCGTTTCCCCGTTAGACCCTACGTGACGAGTTTCGCTACGTCTCCCGACGACGTTCGTTCCCTCGATGGCGTGCGTCGAGGAAAATGCGCAGCTACGTGCCCAGGTACCTTGAAATTGGGCGAAATTTTTCGTCGGTCGTGCGACGCCCGCACCGGGCGTCCACCGACCGAGAGATTTTACGTAGCTCGCTCATGCTTGCGTTGACGATATCTAAAGGAAATTATGGTTCTTCGTCGTCGGAGATAGGGACAGTGGGAATTTCGTTAAACCAAATGTTACGCACACGTGGACGATCCGGTGGGATTGGACTCAAGATTCGAGCGAGCATCCAAGCCCGCCGTTTACCCGTTCGACCGCAACACGCGTCAAGAGCGACGAGTAAACTCACAAGATACGCAACTTTCGAGATATTCGGACGATCCCAAATTCGCCTTTCTCCCGATAGCCTACGTAGACGAAGCATCGCGGTTTTGTGCCCAGAGACTCTGTAATTGTGCTGACTTTTTTTCGTCGGTCGTGCGACGCCCGCACCGGGCGTCCACCGACCGAGGATTTCTCGTTTCCCCGTTAGACCCTACGTGACGAGTTTCGCTACGTCTCCCGACGACGTTCGTTCCCTCGATGGCGTGCGTCGAGGAAAATGCGCAGCTACGTGCCCAGGTACCTTGAAATTGGGCGAAATATTTCGTCGGTCGTGCGACGCCCGCACCGGGCGTCCACCGACCGAGAGATTTTACGTAGCTCGCTCATGCTTGCGTTGACGATATCTAAAGGAAATTATGGTTCTTCGTCGTCGGAGATAGGGACAGTGGGAATTTCGTTAATCCAAATGTTACGCACACGTGGACGATCCGGTGGGATTGGACTCAAGATTCGAGCGAGCATCCAAGCCCGCCGTTTACCCGTTCGACCGCAACACGCGTCAAGAGCGACGAGTAAACTCACAAGATACGCAACTTTCGAGATATTCGGACGATCCCAAATTCGCCTTTCTCCCGATAGCCTACGTAGACGAAGCGTCGCGGTTTTGTGCCCAGAGACTCTGTAATTGTGCTGACTTTTTTTCGTCGGTCGTGCGACGCCCGCACCGGGCGTCCACCGACCGAGGATTTCTCGTTTCCCCGTTAGACCCTACGTGACGAGTTTCGCTACGTCTCCCGACGACGTTCGTTCCCTCGATGGCGTGCGTCGAGGAAAATGCGCAGCTACGTGCCCAGGTACCTTGAAATTGGGCGAAATTTTTCGTCGGTCGTGCGACGCCCGCACCGGGCGTCCACCGACCGAGAGATTTTACGTAGCTCGCTCATGCTTGCGTTGACGATATCTAAAGGAAATTATGGTTCTTCGTCGTCGGAGATAGGGACAGTGGGAATTTCGTTAAACCAAATGTTACGCACACGTGGACGATCCGGTGGGATTGGACTCAAGATTCGAGCGAGCATCCAAGCCCGCCGTTTACCCGTTCGACCGCAACACGCGTCAAGAGCGACGAGTAAACTCACAAGATACGCAACTTTCGAGATATTCGGACGATCCCAAATTCGCCTTTCTCCCGATAGCCTACGTAGACGAAGCATCGCGGTTTTGTGCCCAGAGACTCTGTAATTGTGCTGACTTTTTTTCGTCGGTCGTGCGACGCCCGCACCGGGCGTCCACCGACCGAGGATTTCTCGTTTCCCCGTTAGACCCTACGTGACGAGTTTCGCTACGTCTCCCGACGACGTTCGTTCCCTCGATGGCGTGCGTCGAGGAAAATGCGCAGCTACGTGCCCAGGTACCTTGAAATTGGGCGAAATTTTTCGTCGGTCGTGCGACGCCCGCACCGGGCGTCCACCGACCGAGAGATTTTACGTAGCTCGCTCATGCTTGCGTTGACGATATCTAAAGGAAATTATGGTTCTTCGTCGTCGGAGATAGGGACAGTGGGAATTTCGTTAAACCAAATGTTACGCACACGTGGACGATCCGGTGGGATTGGACTCAAGATTCGAGCGAGCATCCAAGCCCGCCGTTTACCCGTTCGACCGCAACACGCGTCAAGAGCGACGAGTAAACTCACAAGATACGCAACTTTCGAGATATTCGGACGATCCCAAATTCGCCTTTCTCCCGATAGCCTACGTAGACGAAGCATCGCGGTTTTGTGCCCAGAGACTCTGTAATTGTGCTGACTTTTTTTCGTCGGTCGTGCGACGCCCGCACCGGGCGTCCACCGACCGAGGATTTCTCGTTTCCCCGTTAGACCCTACGTGACGAGTTTCGCTACGTCTCCCGACGACGTTCGTTCCCTCGATGGCGTGCGTCGAGGAAAATGCGCAGCTACGTGCCCAGGTACCTTGAAATTGGGCGAAATATTTCGTCGGTCGTGCGACGCCCGCACCGGGCGTCCACCGACCGAGAGATTTTACGTAGCTCGCTCATGCTTGCGTTGACGATATCTAAAGGAAATTATGGTTCTTCGTCGTCGGAGATAGGGACAGTGGGAATTTCGTTAATCCAAATGTTACGCACACGTGGACGATCCGGTGGGATTGGACTCAAGATTCGAGCGAGCATCCAAGCCCGCCGTTTACCCGTTCGACCGCAACACGCGTCAAGAGCGACGAGTAAACTCACAAGATACGCAACTTTCGAGATATTCGGACGATCCCAAATTCGCCTTTCTCCCGATAGCCTACGTAGACGAAGCGTCGCGGTTTTGTGCCCAGAGACTCTGTAATTGTGCTGACTTTTTTTCGTCGGTCGTGCGACGCCCGCACCGGGCGTCCACCGACCGAGGATTTCTCGTTTCCCCGTTAGACCCTACGTGACGAGTTTCGCTACGTCTCCCGACGACGTTCGTTCCCTCGATGGCGTGCGTCGAGGAAAATGCGCAGCTACGTGCCCAGGTACCTTGAAATTGGGCGAAATTTTTCGTCGGTCGTGCGACGCCCGCACCGGGCGTCCACCGACCGAGAGATTTTACGTAGCTCGCTCATGCTTGCGTTGACGATATCTAAAGGAAATTATGGTTCTTCGTCGTCGGAGATAGGGACAGTGGGAATTTCGTTAAACCAAATGTTACGCACACGTGGACGATCCGGTGGGATTGGACTCAAGATTCGAGCGAGCATCCAAGCCCGCCGTTTACCCGTTCGACCGCAACACGCGTCAAGAGCGACGAGTAAACTCACAAGATACGCAACTTTCGAGATATTCGGACGATCCCAAATTCGCCTTTCTCCCGATAGCCTACGTAGACGAAGCATCGCGGTTTTGTGCCCAGAGACTCTGTAATTGTGCTGACTTTTTTTCGTCGGTCGTGCGACGCCCGCACCGGGCGTCCACCGACCGAGGATTTCTCGTTTCCCCGTTAGACCCTACGTGACGAGTTTCGCTACGTCTCCCGACGACGTTCGTTCCCTCGATGGCGTGCGTCGAGGAAAATGCGCAGCTACGTGCCCAGGTACCTTGAAATTGGGCGAAATATTTCGTCGGTCGTGCGACGCCCGCACCGGGCGTCCACCGACCGAGAGATTTTACGTAGCTCGCTCATGCTTGCGTTGACGATATCTAAAGGAAATTATGGTTCTTCGTCGTCGGAGATAGGGACAGTGGGAATTTCGTTAATCCAAATGTTACGCACACGTGGACGATCCGGTGGGATTGGACTCAAGATTCGAGCGAGCATCCAAGCCCGCCGTTTACCCGTTCGACCGCAACACGCGTCAAGAGCGACGAGTAAACTCACAAGATACGCAACTTTCGAGATATTCGGACGATCCCAAATTCGCCTTTCTCCCGATAGCCTACGTAGACGAAGCGTCGCGGTTTTGTGCCCAGAGACTCTGTAATTGTGCTGACTTTTTTTCGTCGGTCGTGCGACGCCCGCACCGGGCGTCCACCGACCGAGGATTTCTCGTTTCCCCGTTAGACCCTACGTGACGAGTTTCGCTACGTCTCCCGACGACGTTCGTTCCCTCGATGGCGTGCGTCGAGGAAAATGCGCAGCTACGTGCCCAGGTACCTTGAAATTGGGCGAAATTTTTCGTCGGTCGTGCGACGCCCGCACCGGGCGTCCACCGACCGAGAGATTTTACGTAGCTCGCTCATGCTTGCGTTGACGATATCTAAAGGAAATTATGGTTCTTCGTCGTCGGAGATAGGGACAGTGGGAATTTCGTTAAACCAAATGTTACGCACACGTGGACGATCCGGTGGGATTGGACTCAAGATTCGAGCGAGCATCCAAGCCCGCCGTTTACCCGTTCGACCGCAACACGCGTCAAGAGCGACGAGTAAACTCACAAGATACGCAACTTTCGAGATATTCGGACGATCCCAAATTCGCCTTTCTCCCGATAGCCTACGTAGACGAAGCATCGCGGTTTTGTGCCCAGAGACTCTGTAATTGTGCTGACTTTTTTTCGTCGGTCGTGCGACGCCCGCACCGGGCGTCCACCGACCGAGGATTTCTCGTTTCCCCGTTAGACCCTACGTGACGAGTTTCGCTACGTCTCCCGACGACGTTCGTTCCCTCGATGGCGTGCGTCGAGGAAAATGCGCAGCTACGTGCCCAGGTACCTTGAAATTGGGCGAAATTTTTCGTCGGTCGTGCGACGCCCGCACCGGGCGTCCACCGACCGAGAGATTTTACGTAGCTCGCTCATGCTTGCGTTGACGATATCTAAAGGAAATTATGGTTCTTCGTCGTCGGAGATAGGGACAGTGGGAATTTCGTTAAACCAAATGTTACGCACACGTGGACGATCCGGTGGGATTGGACTCAAGATTCGAGCGAGCATCCAAGCCCGCCGTTTACCCGTTCGACCGCAACACGCGTCAAGAGCGACGAGTAAACTCACAAGATACGCAACTTTCGAGATATTCGGACGATCCCAAATTCGCCTTTCTCCCGATAGCCTACGTAGACGAAGCATCGCGGTTTTGTGCCCAGAGACTCTGTAATTGTGCTGACTTTTTTTCGTCGGTCGTGCGACGCCCGCACCGGGCGTCCACCGACCGAGGATTTCTCGTTTCCCCGTTAGACCCTACGTGACGAGTTTCGCTACGTCTCCCGACGACGTTCGTTCCCTCGATGGCGTGCGTCGAGGAAAATGCGCAGCTACGTGCCCAGGTACCTTGAAATTGGGCGAAATTTTTCGTCGGTCGTGCGACGCCCGCACCGGGCGTCCACCGACCGAGAGATTTTACGTAGCTCGCTCATGCTTGCGTTGACGATATCTAAAGGAAATTATGGTTCTTCGTCGTCGGAGATAGGGACAGTGGGAATTTCGTTAAACCAAATGTTACGCACACGTGGACGATCCGGTGGGATTGGACTCAAGATTCGAGCGAGCATCCAAGCCCGCCGTTTACCCGTTCGACCGCAACACGCGTCAAGAGCGACGAGTAAACTCACAAGATACGCAACTTTCGAGATATTCGGACGATCCCAAATTCGCCTTTCTCCCGATAGCCTACGTAGACGAAGCATCGCGGTTTTGTGCCCAGAGACTCTGTAATTGTGCTGACTTTTTTTCGTCGGTCGTGCGACGCCCGCACCGGGCGTCCACCGACCGAGGATTTCTCGTTTCCCCGTTAGACCCTACGTGACGAGTTTCGCTACGTCTCCCGACGACGTTCGTTCCCTCGATGGCGTGCGTCGAGGAAAATGCGCAGCTACGTGCCCAGGTACCTTGAAATTGGGCGAAATATTTCGTCGGTCGTGCGACGCCCGCACCGGGCGTCCACCGACCGAGAGATTTTACGTAGCTCGCTCATGCTTGCGTTGACGATATCTAAAGGAAATTATGGTTCTTCGTCGTCGGAGATAGGGACAGTGGGAATTTCGTTAATCCAAATGTTACGCACACGTGGACGATCCGGTGGGATTGGACTCAAGATTCGAGCGAGCATCCAAGCCCGCCGTTTACCCGTTCGACCGCAACACGCGTCAAGAGCGACGAGTAAACTCACAAGATACGCAACTTTCGAGATATTCGGACGATCCCAAATTCGCCTTTCTCCCGATAGCCTACGTAGACGAAGCGTCGCGGTTTTGTGCCCAGAGACTCTGTAATTGTGCTGACTTTTTTTCGTCGGTCGTGCGACGCCCGCACCGGGCGTCCACCGACCGAGGATTTCTCGTTTCCCCGTTAGACCCTACGTGACGAGTTTCGCTACGTCTCCCGACGACGTTCGTTCCCTCGATGGCGTGCGTCGAGGAAAATGCGCAGCTACGTGCCCAGGTACCTTGAAATTGGGCGAAATTTTTCGTCGGTCGTGCGACGCCCGCACCGGGCGTCCACCGACCGAGAGATTTTACGTAGCTCGCTCATGCTTGCGTTGACGATATCTAAAGGAAATTATGGTTCTTCGTCGTCGGAGATAGGGACAGTGGGAATTTCGTTAAACCAAATGTTACGCACACGTGGACGATCCGGTGGGATTGGACTCAAGATTCGAGCGAGCATCCAAGCCCGCCGTTTACCCGTTCGACCGCAACACGCGTCAAGAGCGACGAGTAAACTCACAAGATACGCAACTTTCGAGATATTCGGACGATCCCAAATTCGCCTTTCTCCCGATAGCCTACGTAGACGAAGCATCGCGGTTTTGTGCCCAGAGACTCTGTAATTGTGCTGACTTTTTTTCGTCGGTCGTGCGACGCCCGCACCGGGCGTCCACCGACCGAGGATTTCTCGTTTCCCCGTTAGACCCTACGTGACGAGTTTCGCTACGTCTCCCGACGACGTTCGTTCCCTCGATGGCGTGCGTCGAGGAAAATGCGCAGCTACGTGCCCAGGTACCTTGAAATTGGGCGAAATATTTCGTCGGTCGTGCGACGCCCGCACCGGGCGTCCACCGACCGAGAGATTTTACGTAGCTCGCTCATGCTTGCGTTGACGATATCTAAAGGAAATTATGGTTCTTCGTCGTCGGAGATAGGGACAGTGGGAATTTCGTTAATCCAAATGTTACGCACACGTGGACGATCCGGTGGGATTGGACTCAAGATTCGAGCGAGCATCCAAGCCCGCCGTTTACCCGTTCGACCGCAACACGCGTCAAGAGCGACGAGTAAACTCACAAGATACGCAACTTTCGAGATATTCGGACGATCCCAAATTCGCCTTTCTCCCGATAGCCTACGTAGACGAAGCGTCGCGGTTTTGTGCCCAGAGACTCTGTAATTGTGCTGACTTTTTTTCGTCGGTCGTGCGACGCCCGCACCGGGCGTCCACCGACCGAGGATTTCTCGTTTCCCCGTTAGACCCTACGTGACGAGTTTCGCTACGTCTCCCGACGACGTTCGTTCCCTCGATGGCGTGCGTCGAGGAAAATGCGCAGCTACGTGCCCAGGTACCTTGAAATTGGGCGAAATATTTCGTCGGTCGTGCGACGCCCGCACCGGGCGTCCACCGACCGAGAGATTTTACGTAGCTCGCTCATGCTTGCGTTGACGATATCTAAAGGAAATTATGGTTCTTCGTCGTCGGAGATAGGGACAGTGGGAATTTCGTTAATCCAAATGTTACGCACACGTGGACGATCCGGTGGGATTGGACTCAAGATTCGAGCGAGCATCCAAGCCCGCCGTTTACCCGTTCGACCGCAACACGCGTCAAGAGCGACGAGTAAACTCACAAGATACGCAACTTTCGAGATATTCGGACGATCCCAAATTCGCCTTTCTCCCGATAGCCTACGTAGACGAAGCGTCGCGGTTTTGTGCCCAGAGACTCTGTAATTGTGCTGACTTTTTTTCGTCGGTCGTGCGACGCCCGCACCGGGCGTCCACCGACCGAGGATTTCTCGTTTCCCCGTTAGACCCTACGTGACGAGTTTCGCTACGTCTCCTGACGACGTTCGTTCCCTCGATGGCGTGCGTCGAGGAAAATGCGCAGCTACGTGCCCAGGTACCTTGAAATTGGGCGAAATTTTTCGTCGGTCGTGCGACGCCCGCACCGGGCGTCCACCGACCGAGAGATTTTACGTAGCTCGCTCATGCTTGCGTTGACGATATCTAAAGGAAATTATGGTTCTTCGTCGTCGGAGATAGGGACAGTGGGAATTTCGTTAAACCAAATGTTACGCACACGTGGACGATCCGGTGGGATTGGACTCAAGATTCGAGCGAGCATCCAAGCCCGCCGTTTACCCGTTCGACCGCAACACGCGTCAAGAGCGACGAGTAAACTCACAAGATACGCAACTTTCGAGATATTCGGACGATCCCAAATTCGCCTTTCTCCCGATAGCCTACGTAGACGAAGCATCGCGGTTTTGTGCCCAGAGACTCTGTAATTGTGCTGACTTTTTTTCGTCGGTCGTGCGACGCCCGCACCGGGCGTCCACCGACCGAGGATTTCTCGTTTCCCCGTTAGACCCTACGTGACGAGTTTCGCTACGTCTCCCGACGACGTTCGTTCCCTCGATGGCGTGCGTCGAGGAAAATGCGCAGCTACGTGCCCAGGTACCTTGAAATTGGGCGAAATTTTTCGTCGGTCGTGCGACGCCCGCACCGGGCGTCCACCGACCGAGAGATTTTACGTAGCTCGCTCATGCTTGCGTTGACGATATCTAAAGGAAATTATGGTTCTTCGTCGTCGGAGATAGGGACAGTGGGAATTTCGTTAAACCAAATGTTACGCACACGTGGACGATCCGGTGGGATTGGACTCAAGATTCGAGCGAGCATCCAAGCCCGCCGTTTACCCGTTCGACCGCAACACGCGTCAAGAGCGACGAGTAAACTCACAAGATACGCAACTTTCGAGATATTCGGACGATCCCAAATTCGCCTTTCTCCCGATAGCCTACGTAGACGAAGCATCGCGGTTTTGTGCCCAGAGACTCTGTAATTGTGCTGACTTTTTTTCGTCGGTCGTGCGACGCCCGCACCGGGCGTCCACCGACCGAGGATTTCTCGTTTCCCCGTTAGACCCTACGTGACGAGTTTCGCTACGTCTCCCGACGACGTTCGTTCCCTCGATGGCGTGCGTCGAGGAAAATGCGCAGCTACGTGCCCAGGTACCTTGAAATTGGGCGAAATTTTTCGTCGGTCGTGCGACGCCCGCACCGGGCGTCCACCGACCGAGAGATTTTACGTAGCTCGCTCATGCTTGCGTTGACGATATCTAAAGGAAATTATGGTTCTTCGTCGTCGGAGATAGGGACAGTGGGAATTTCGTTAAACCAAATGTTACGCACACGTGGACGATCCGGTGGGATTGGACTCAAGATTCGAGCGAGCATCCAAGCCCGCCGTTTACCCGTTCGACCGCAACACGCGTCAAGAGCGACGAGTAAACTCACAAGATACGCAACTTTCGAGATATTCGGACGATCCCAAATTCGCCTTTCTCCCGATAGCCTACGTAGACGAAGCATCGCGGTTTTGTGCCCAGAGACTCTGTAATTGTGCTGACTTTTTTTCGTCGGTCGTGCGACGCCCGCACCGGGCGTCCACCGACCGAGGATTTCTCGTTTCCCCGTTAGACCCTACGTGACGAGTTTCGCTACGTCTCCCGACGACGTTCGTTCCCTCGATGGCGTGCGTCGAGGAAAATGCGCAGCTACGTGCCCAGGTACCTTGAAATTGGGCGAAATATTTCGTCGGTCGTGCGACGCCCGCACCGGGCGTCCACCGACCGAGAGATTTTACGTAGCTCGCTCATGCTTGCGTTGACGATATCTAAAGGAAATTATGGTTCTTCGTCGTCGGAGATAGGGACAGTGGGAATTTCGTTAATCCAAATGTTACGCACACGTGGACGATCCGGTGGGATTGGACTCAAGATTCGAGCGAGCATCCAAGCCCGCCGTTTACCCGTTCGACCGCAACACGCGTCAAGAGCGACGAGTAAACTCACAAGATACGCAACTTTCGAGATATTCGGACGATCCCAAATTCGCCTTTCTCCCGATAGCCTACGTAGACGAAGCGTCGCGGTTTTGTGCCCAGAGACTCTGTAATTGTGCTGACTTTTTTTCGTCGGTCGTGCGACGCCCGCACCGGGCGTCCACCGACCGAGGATTTCTCGTTTCCCCGTTAGACCCTACGTGACGAGTTTCGCTACGTCTCCCGACGACGTTCGTTCCCTCGATGGCGTGCGTCGAGGAAAATGCGCAGCTACGTGCCCAGGTACCTTGAAATTGGGCGAAATTTTTCGTCGGTCGTGCGACGCCCGCACCGGGCGTCCACCGACCGAGAGATTTTACGTAGCTCGCTCATGCTTGCGTTGACGATATCTAAAGGAAATTATGGTTCTTCGTCGTCGGAGATAGGGACAGTGGGAATTTCGTTAAACCAAATGTTACGCACACGTGGACGATCCGGTGGGATTGGACTCAAGATTCGAGCGAGCATCCAAGCCCGCCGTTTACCCGTTCGACCGCAACACGCGTCAAGAGCGACGAGTAAACTCACAAGATACGCAACTTTCGAGATATTCGGACGATCCCAAATTCGCCTTTCTCCCGATAGCCTACGTAGACGAAGCATCGCGGTTTTGTGCCCAGAGACTCTGTAATTGTGCTGACTTTTTTTCGTCGGTCGTGCGACGCCCGCACCGGGCGTCCACCGACCGAGGATTTCTCGTTTCCCCGTTAGACCCTACGTGACGAGTTTCGCTACGTCTCCCGACGACGTTCGTTCCCTCGATGGCGTGCGTCGAGGAAAATGCGCAGCTACGTGCCCAGGTACCTTGAAATTGGGCGAAATTTTTCGTCGGTCGTGCGACGCCCGCACCGGGCGTCCACCGACCGAGAGATTTTACGTAGCTCGCTCATGCTTGCGTTGACGATATCTAAAGGAAATTATGGTTCTTCGTCGTCGGAGATAGGGACAGTGGGAATTTCGTTAAACCAAATGTTACGCACACGTGGACGATCCGGTGGGATTGGACTCAAGATTCGAGCGAGCATCCAAGCCCGCCGTTTACCCGTTCGACCGCAACACGCGTCAAGAGCGACGAGTAAACTCACAAGATACGCAACTTTCGAGATATTCGGACGATCCCAAATTCGCCTTTCTCCCGATAGCCTACGTAGACGAAGCATCGCGGTTTTGTGCCCAGAGACTCTGTAATTGTGCTGACTTTTTTTCGTCGGTCGTGCGACGCCCGCACCGGGCGTCCACCGACCGAGGATTTCTCGTTTCCCCGTTAGACCCTACGTGACGAGTTTCGCTACGTCTCCCGACGACGTTCGTTCCCTCGATGGCGTGCGTCGAGGAAAATGCGCAGCTACGTGCCCAGGTACCTTGAAATTGGGCGAAATATTTCGTCGGTCGTGCGACGCCCGCACCGGGCGTCCACCGACCGAGAGATTTTACGTAGCTCGCTCATGCTTGCGTTGACGATATCTAAAGGAAATTATGGTTCTTCGTCGTCGGAGATAGGGACAGTGGGAATTTCGTTAATCCAAATGTTACGCACACGTGGACGATCCGGTGGGATTGGACTCAAGATTCGAGCGAGCATCCAAGCCCGCCGTTTACCCGTTCGACCGCAACACGCGTCAAGAGCGACGAGTAAACTCACAAGATACGCAACTTTCGAGATATTCGGACGATCCCAAATTCGCCTTTCTCCCGATAGCCTACGTAGACGAAGCGTCGCGGTTTTGTGCCCAGAGACTCTGTAATTGTGCTGACTTTTTTTCGTCGGTCGTGCGACGCCCGCACCGGGCGTCCACCGACCGAGGATTTCTCGTTTCCCCGTTAGACCCTACGTGACGAGTTTCGCTACGTCTCCCGACGACGTTCGTTCCCTCGATGGCGTGCGTCGAGGAAAATGCGCAGCTACGTGCCCAGGTACCTTGAAATTGGGCGAAATTTTTCGTCGGTCGTGCGACGCCCGCACCGGGCGTCCACCGACCGAGAGATTTTACGTAGCTCGCTCATGCTTGCGTTGACGATATCTAAAGGAAATTATGGTTCTTCGTCGTCGGAGATAGGGACAGTGGGAATTTCGTTAAACCAAATGTTACGCACACGTGGACGATCCGGTGGGATTGGACTCAAGATTCGAGCGAGCATCCAAGCCCGCCGTTTACCCGTTCGACCGCAACACGCGTCAAGAGCGACGAGTAAACTCACAAGATACGCAACTTTCGAGATATTCGGACGATCCCAAATTCGCCTTTCTCCCGATAGCCTACGTAGACGAAGCATCGCGGTTTTGTGCCCAGAGACTCTGTAATTGTGCTGACTTTTTTTCGTCGGTCGTGCGACGCCCGCACCGGGCGTCCACCGACCGAGGATTTCTCGTTTCCCCGTTAGACCCTACGTGACGAGTTTCGCTACGTCTCCCGACGACGTTCGTTCCCTCGATGGCGTGCGTCGAGGAAAATGCGCAGCTACGTGCCCAGGTACCTTGAAATTGGGCGAAATTTTTCGTCGGTCGTGCGACGCCCGCACCGGGCGTCCACCGACCGAGAGATTTTACGTAGCTCGCTCATGCTTGCGTTGACGATATCTAAAGGAAATTATGGTTCTTCGTCGTCGGAGATAGGGACAGTGGGAATTTCGTTAAACCAAATGTTACGCACACGTGGACGATCCGGTGGGATTGGACTCAAGATTCGAGCGAGCATCCAAGCCCGCCGTTTACCCGTTCGACCGCAACACGCGTCAAGAGCGACGAGTAAACTCACAAGATACGCAACTTTCGAGATATTCGGACGATCCCAAATTCGCCTTTCTCCCGATAGCCTACGTAGACGAAGCATCGCGGTTTTGTGCCCAGAGACTCTGTAATTGTGCTGACTTTTTTTCGTCGGTCGTGCGACGCCCGCACCGGGCGTCCACCGACCGAGGATTTCTCGTTTCCCCGTTAGACCCTACGTGACGAGTTTCGCTACGTCTCCCGACGACGTTCGTTCCCTCGATGGCGTGCGTCGAGGAAAATGCGCAGCTACGTGCCCAGGTACCTTGAAATTGGGCGAAATTTTTCGTCGGTCGTGCGACGCCCGCACCGGGCGTCCACCGACCGAGAGATTTTACGTAGCTCGCTCATGCTTGCGTTGACGATATCTAAAGGAAATTATGGTTCTTCGTCGTCGGAGATAGGGACAGTGGGAATTTCGTTAAACCAAATGTTACGCACACGTGGACGATCCGGTGGGATTGGACTCAAGATTCGAGCGAGCATCCAAGCCCGCCGTTTACCCGTTCGACCGCAACACGCGTCAAGAGCGACGAGTAAACTCACAAGATACGCAACTTTCGAGATATTCGGACGATCCCAAATTCGCCTTTCTCCCGATAGCCTACGTAGACGAAGCATCGCGGTTTTGTGCCCAGAGACTCTGTAATTGTGCTGACTTTTTTTCGTCGGTCGTGCGACGCCCGCACCGGGCGTCCACCGACCGAGGATTTCTCGTTTCCCCGTTAGACCCTACGTGACGAGTTTCGCTACGTCTCCCGACGACGTTCGTTCCCTCGATGGCGTGCGTCGAGGAAAATGCGCAGCTACGTGCCCAGGTACCTTGAAATTGGGCGAAATATTTCGTCGGTCGTGCGACGCCCGCACCGGGCGTCCACCGACCGAGAGATTTTACGTAGCTCGCTCATGCTTGCGTTGACGATATCTAAAGGAAATTATGGTTCTTCGTCGTCGGAGATAGGGACAGTGGGAATTTCGTTAATCCAAATGTTACGCACACGTGGACGATCCGGTGGGATTGGACTCAAGATTCGAGCGAGCATCCAAGCCCGCCGTTTACCCGTTCGACCGCAACACGCGTCAAGAGCGACGAGTAAACTCACAAGATACGCAACTTTCGAGATATTCGGACGATCCCAAATTCGCCTTTCTCCCGATAGCCTACGTAGACGAAGCGTCGCGGTTTTGTGCCCAGAGACTCTGTAATTGTGCTGACTTTTTTTCGTCGGTCGTGCGACGCCCGCACCGGGCGTCCACCGACCGAGGATTTCTCGTTTCCCCGTTAGACCCTACGTGACGAGTTTCGCTACGTCTCCCGACGACGTTCGTTCCCTCGATGGCGTGCGTCGAGGAAAATGCGCAGCTACGTGCCCAGGTACCTTGAAATTGGGCGAAATTTTTCGTCGGTCGTGCGACGCCCGCACCGGGCGTCCACCGACCGAGAGATTTTACGTAGCTCGCTCATGCTTGCGTTGACGATATCTAAAGGAAATTATGGTTCTTCGTCGTCGGAGATAGGGACAGTGGGAATTTCGTTAAACCAAATGTTACGCACACGTGGACGATCCGGTGGGATTGGACTCAAGATTCGAGCGAGCATCCAAGCCCGCCGTTTACCCGTTCGACCGCAACACGCGTCAAGAGCGACGAGTAAACTCACAAGATACGCAACTTTCGAGATATTCGGACGATCCCAAATTCGCCTTTCTCCCGATAGCCTACGTAGACGAAGCATCGCGGTTTTGTGCCCAGAGACTCTGTAATTGTGCTGACTTTTTTTCGTCGGTCGTGCGACGCCCGCACCGGGCGTCCACCGACCGAGGATTTCTCGTTTCCCCGTTAGACCCTACGTGACGAGTTTCGCTACGTCTCCCGACGACGTTCGTTCCCTCGATGGCGTGCGTCGAGGAAAATGCGCAGCTACGTGCCCAGGTACCTTGAAATTGGGCGAAATTTTTCGTCGGTCGTGCGACGCCCGCACCGGGCGTCCACCGACCGAGAGATTTTACGTAGCTCGCTCATGCTTGCGTTGACGATATCTAAAGGAAATTATGGTTCTTCGTCGTCGGAGATAGGGACAGTGGGAATTTCGTTAAACCAAATGTTACGCACACGTGGACGATCCGGTGGGATTGGACTCAAGATTCGAGCGAGCATCCAAGCCCGCCGTTTACCCGTTCGACCGCAACACGCGTCAAGAGCGACGAGTAAACTCACAAGATACGCAACTTTCGAGATATTCGGACGATCCCAAATTCGCCTTTCTCCCGATAGCCTACGTAGACGAAGCATCGCGGTTTTGTGCCCAGAGACTCTGTAATTGTGCTGACTTTTTTTCGTCGGTCGTGCGACGCCCGCACCGGGCGTCCACCGACCGAGGATTTCTCGTTTCCCCGTTAGACCCTACGTGACGAGTTTCGCTACGTCTCCCGACGACGTTCGTTCCCTCGATGGCGTGCGTCGAGGAAAATGCGCAGCTACGTGCCCAGGTACCTTGAAATTGGGCGAAATTTTTCGTCGGTCGTGCGACGCCCGCACCGGGCGTCCACCGACCGAGAGATTTTACGTAGCTCGCTCATGCTTGCGTTGACGATATCTAAAGGAAATTATGGTTCTTCGTCGTCGGAGATAGGGACAGTGGGAATTTCGTTAATCCAAATGTTACGCACACGTGGACGATCCGGTGGGATTGGACTCAAGATTCGAGCGAGCATCCAAGCCCGCCGTTTACCCGTTCGACCGCAACACGCGTCAAGAGCGACGAGTAAACTCACAAGATACGCAACTTTCGAGATATTCGGACGATCCCAAATTCGCCTTTCTCCCGATAGCCTACGTAGACGAAGCGTCGCGGTTTTGTGCCCAGAGACTCTGTAATTGTGCTGACTTTTTTTCGTCGGTCGTGCGACGCCCGCACCGGGCGTCCACCGACCGAGGATTTCTCGTTTCCCCGTTAGACCCTACGTGACGAGTTTCGCTACGTCTCCCGACGACGTTCGTTCCCTCGATGGCGTGCGTCGAGGAAAATGCGCAGCTACGTGCCCAGGTACCTTGAAATTGGGCGAAATTTTTCGTCGGTCGTGCGACGCCCGCACCGGGCGTCCACCGACCGAGAGATTTTACGTAGCTCGCTCATGCTTGCGTTGACGATATCTAAAGGAAATTATGGTTCTTCGTCGTCGGAGATAGGGACAGTGGGAATTTCGTTAAACCAAATGTTACGCACACGTGGACGATCCGGTGGGATTGGACTCAAGATTCGAGCGAGCATCCAAGCCCGCCGTTTACCCGTTCGACCGCAACACGCGTCAAGAGCGACGAGTAAACTCACAAGATACGCAACTTTCGAGATATTCGGACGATCCCAAATTCGCCTTTCTCCCGATAGCCTACGTAGACGAAGCATCGCGGTTTTGTGCCCAGAGACTCTGTAATTGTGCTGACTTTTTTTCGTCGGTCGTGCGACGCCCGCACCGGGCGTCCACCGACCGAGGATTTCTCGTTTCCCCGTTAGACCCTACGTGACGAGTTTCGCTACGTCTCCCGACGACGTTCGTTCCCTCGATGGCGTGCGTCGAGGAAAATGCGCAGCTACGTGCCCAGGTACCTTGAAATTGGGCGAAATTTTTCGTCGGTCGTGCGACGCCCGCACCGGGCGTCCACCGACCGAGAGATTTTACGTAGCTCGCTCATGCTTGCGTTGACGATATCTAAAGGAAATTATGGTTCTTCGTCGTCGGAGATAGGGACAGTGGGAATTTCGTTAAACCAAATGTTACGCACACGTGGACGATCCGGTGGGATTGGACTCAAGATTCGAGCGAGCATCCAAGCCCGCCGTTTACCCCGTTCGACCGCAACACGCGTCAAGAGCGACGAGTAAACTCACAAGATACGCAACTTTCGAGATATTCGGACGATCCCAAATTCGCCTTTCTCCCGATAGCCTACGTAGACGAAGCATCGCGGTTTTGTGCCCAGAGACTCTGTAATTGTGCTGACTTTTTTTCGTCGGTCGTGCGACGCCCGCACCGGGCGTCCACCGACCGAGGATTTCTCGTTTCCCCGTTAGACCCTACGTGACGAGTTTCGCTACGTCTCCCGACGACGTTCGTTCCCTCGATGGCGTGCGTCGAGGAAAATGCGCAGCTACGTGCCCAGGTACCTTGAAATTGGGCGAAATATTTCGTCGGTCGTGCGACGCCCGCACCGGGCGTCCACCGACCGAGAGATTTTACGTAGCTCGCTCATGCTTGCGTTGACGATATCTAAAGGAAATTATGGTTCTTCGTCGTCGGAGATAGGGACAGTGGGAATTTCGTTAATCCAAATGTTACGCACACGTGGACGATCCGGTGGGATTGGACTCAAGATTCGAGCGAGCATCCAAGCCCGCCGTTTACCCCGTTCGACCGCAACACGCGTCAAGAGCGACGAGTAAACTCACAAGATACGCAACTTTCGAGATATTCGGACGATCCCAAATTCGCCTTTCTCCCGATAGCCTACGTAGACGAAGCGTCGCGGTTTTGTGCCCAGAGACTCTGTAATTGTGCTGACTTTTTTTCGTCGGTCGTGCGACGCCCGCACCGGGCGTCCACCGACCGAGGATTTCTCGTTTCCCCGTTAGACCCTACGTGACGAGTTTCGCTACGTCTCCCGACGACGTTCGTTCCCTCGATGGCGTGCGTCGAGGAAAATGCGCAGCTACGTGCCCAGGTACCTTGAAATTGGGCGAAATTTTTCGTCGGTCGTGCGACGCCCGCACCGGGCGTCCACCGACCGAGAGATTTTACGTAGCTCGCTCATGCTTGCGTTGACGATATCTAAAGGAAATTATGGTTCTTCGTCGTCGGAGATAGGGACAGTGGGAATTTCGTTAAACCAAATGTTACGCACACGTGGACGATCCGGTGGGATTGGACTCAAGATTCGAGCGAGCATCCAAGCCCGCCGTTTACCCGTTCGACCGCAACACGCGTCAAGAGCGACGAGTAAACTCACAAGATACGCAACTTTCGAGATATTCGGACGATCCCAAATTCGCCTTTCTCCCGATAGCCTACGTAGACGAAGCATCGCGGTTTTGTGCCCAGAGACTCTGTAATTGTGCTGACTTTTTTTCGTCGGTCGTGCGACGCCCGCACCGGGCGTCCACCGACCGAGGATTTCTCGTTTCCCCGTTAGACCCTACGTGACGAGTTTCGCTACGTCTCCCGACGACGTTCGTTCCCTCGATGGCGTGCGTCGAGGAAAATGCGCAGCTACGTGCCCAGGTACCTTGAAATTGGGCGAAATTTTTCGTCGGTCGTGCGACGCCCGCACCGGGCGTCCACCGACCGAGAGATTTTACGTAGCTCGCTCATGCTTGCGTTGACGATATCTAAAGGAAATTATGGTTCTTCGTCGTCGGAGATAGGGACAGTGGGAATTTCGTTAAACCAAATGTTACGCACACGTGGACGATCCGGTGGGATTGGACTCAAGATTCGAGCGAGCATCCAAGCCCGCCGTTTACCCGTTCGACCGCAACACGCGTCAAGAGCGACGAGTAAACTCACAAGATACGCAACTTTCGAGATATTCGGACGATCCCAAATTCGCCTTTCTCCCGATAGCCTACGTAGACGAAGCATCGCGGTTTTGTGCCCAGAGACTCTGTAATTGTGCTGACTTTTTTTCGTCGGTCGTGCGACGCCCGCACCGGGCGTCCACCGACCGAGGATTTCTCGTTTCCCCGTTAGACCCTACGTGACGAGTTTCGCTACGTCTCCCGACGACGTTCGTTCCCTCGATGGCGTGCGTCGAGGAAAATGCGCAGCTACGTGCCCAGGTACCTTGAAATTGGGCGAAATTTTTCGTCGGTCGTGCGACGCCCGCACCGGGCGTCCACCGACCGAGAGATTTTACGTAGCTCGCTCATGCTTGCGTTGACGATATCTAAAGGAAATTATGGTTCTTCGTCGTCGGAGATAGGGACAGTGGGAATTTCGTTAAACCAAATGTTACGCACACGTGGACGATCCGGTGGGATTGGACTCAAGATTCGAGCGAGCATCCAAGCCCGCCGTTTACCCGTTCGACCGCAACACGCGTCAAGAGCGACGAGTAAACTCACAAGATACGCAACTTTCGAGATATTCGGACGATCCCAAATTCGCCTTTCTCCCGATAGCCTACGTAGACGAAGCATCGCGGTTTTGTGCCCAGAGACTCTGTAATTGTGCTGACTTTTTTTCGTCGGTCGTGCGACGCCCGCACCGGGCGTCCACCGACCGAGGATTTCTCGTTTCCCCCGTTAGACCCTACGTGACGAGTTTCGCTACGTCTCCCGACGACGTTCGTTCCCTCGATGGCGTGCGTCGAGGAAAATGCGCAGCTACGTGCCCAGGTACCTTGAAATTGGGCGAAATTTTTCGTCGGTCGTGCGACGCCCGCACCGGGCGTCCACCGACCGAGAGATTTTACGTAGCTCGCTCATGCTTGCGTTGACGATATCTAAAGGAAATTATGGTTCTTCGTCGTCGGAGATAGGGACAGTGGGAATTTCGTTAAACCAAATGTTACGCACACGTGGACGATCCGGTGGGATTGGACTCAAGATTCGAGCGAGCATCCAAGCCCGCCGTTTACCCGTTCGACCGCAACACGCGTCAAGAGCGACGAGTAAACTCACAAGATACGCAACTTTCGAGATATTCGGACGATCCCAAATTCGCCTTTCTCCCGATAGCCTACGTAGACGAAGCATCGCGGTTTTGTGCCCAGAGACTCTGTAATTGTGCTGACTTTTTTTCGTCGGTCGTGCGACGCCCGCACCGGGCGTCCACCGACCGAGGATTTCTCGTTTCCCCGTTAGACCCTACGTGACGAGTTTCGCTACGTCTCCCGACGACGTTCGTTCCCTCGATGGCGTGCGTCGAGGAAAATGCGCAGCTACGTGCCCAGGTACCTTGAAATTGGGCGAAATATTTCGTCGGTCGTGCGACGCCCGCACCGGGCGTCCACCGACCGAGAGATTTTACGTAGCTCGCTCATGGCTTGCGTTGACGATATCTAAAGGAAATTATGGTTCTTCGTCGTCGGAGATAGGGACAGTGGGAATTTCGTTAATCCAAATGTTACGCACACGTGGACGATCCGGTGGGATTGGACTCAAGATTCGAGCGAGCATCCAAGCCCGCCGTTTACCCGTTCGACCGCAACACGCGTCAAGAGCGACGAGTAAACTCACAAGATACGCAACTTTCGAGATATTCGGACGATCCCAAATTCGCCTTTCTCCCGATAGCCTACGTAGACGAAGCGTCGCGGTTTTGTGCCCAGAGACTCTGTAATTGTGCTGACTTTTTTTCGTCGGTCGTGCGACGCCCGCACCGGGCGTCCACCGACCGAGGATTTCTCGTTTCCCCCGTTAGACCCTACGTGACGAGTTTCGCTACGTCTCCCGACGACGTTCGTTCCCTCGATGGCGTGCGTCGAGGAAATGCGCAGCTACGTGCCCAGGTACCTTGAAATTGGGCGAAATTTTTCGTCGGTCGTGCGACGCCCGCACCGGGCGTCCACCGACCGAGAGATTTTACGTAGCTCGCTCATGCTTGCGTTGACGATATCTAAAGGAAATTATGGTTCTTCGTCGTCGGAGATAGGGACAGTGGGAATTTCGTTAAACCAAATGTTACGCACACGTGGACGATCCGGTGGGATTGGACTCAAGATTCGAGCGAGCATCCAAGCCCGCCGTTTACCCCGTTCGACCGCAACACGCGTCAAGAGCGACGAGTAAACTCACAAGATACGCAACTTTCGAGATATTCGGACGATCCCAAATTCGCCTTTCTCCCGATAGCCTACGTAGACGAAGCATCGCGGTTTTGTGCCCAGAGACTCTGTAATTGTGCTGACTTTTTTTCGTCGGTCGTGCGACGCCCGCACCGGGCGTCCACCGACCGAGGATTTCTCGTTTCCCCGTTAGACCCTACGTGACGAGTTTCGCTACGTCTCCCCGACGACGTTCGTTCCCTCGATGGCGTGCGTCGAGGAAAATGCGCAGCTACGTGCCCAGGTACCTTGAAATTGGGCGAAATTTTTCGTCGGTCGTGCGACGCCCGCACCGGGCGTCCACCGACCGAGAGATTTTACGTAGCTCGCTCATGCTTGCGTTGACGATATCTAAAGGAAATTATGGTTCTTCCGTCGTCGGAGATAGGGACAGTGGGAATTTCGTTAAACCAAATGTTACGCACACGTGGACGATCCGGTGGGATTGGACTCAAGATTCGAGCGAGCATCCAAGCCCGCCGTTTACCCGTTCGACCGCAACACGCGTCAAGAGCGACGAGTAAACTCACAAGATACGCAACTTTCGAGATATTCGGACGATCCCCAAATTCGCCTTTCTCCCGATAGCCTACGTAGACGAAGCATCGCGGTTTTGTGCCCAGAGACTCTGTAATTGTGCTGACTTTTTTTCGTCGGTCGTGCGACGCCCGCACCGGGCGTCCACCGACCGAGGATTTCTCGTTTCCCCGTTAGACCCTACGTGACGAGTTTCGCTACGTCTCCCGACGACGTTCGTTCCCTCGATGGCGTGCGTCGAGGAAAATGCGCAGCTACGTGCCCAGGTACCTTGAAATTGGGCGAAATTTTTCGTCGGTCGTGCGACGCCCCGCACCGGGCGTCCACCGACCGAGAGATTTTACGTAGCTCGCTCATGCTTGCGTTGACGATATCTAAAGGAAATTATGGTTCTTCGTCGTCGGAGATAGGGACAGTGGGAATTTCGTTAATCCAAATGTTACGCACACGTGGACGATCCGGTGGGATTGGACTCAAGATTCGAGCGAGCATCCAAGCCCGCCGTTTACCCCGTTCGACCGCAACACGCGTCAAGAGCGACGAGTAAACTCACAAGATACGCAACTTTCGAGATATTCGGACGATCCCAAATTCGCCTTTCTCCCGATAGCCTACGTAGACGAAGCGTCGCGGTTTTGTGCCCAGAGACTCTGTAATTGTGCTGACTTTTTTTCGTCGGTCGTGCGACGCCCCGCACCGGGCGTCCACCGACCGAGGATTTCTCGTTTCCCCGTTAGACCCTACGTGACGAGTTTCGCTACGTCTCCGACGACGGTTCGTTCCCTCGATGGCGTGCGTCGAGGAAAATGCGCAGCTACGTGCCCAGGTACCTTGAAATTGGGCGAAATTTTTCGTCGGTCGTGCGACGCCCGCACCGGGCGTCCACCGACCGAGAGATTTTACGTAGCTCGCTCATGCTTGCGTTGACGATATCTAAAGGAAATTATGGTTCTTCGTCGTCGGAGATAGGGACAGTGGGAATTTCGTTAAACCAAATGTTACGCACACGTGGACGATCCGGTGGGATTGGACTCAAGATTCGAGCGAGCATCCAAGCCCGCCGTTTACCCGTTCGACCGCAACACGCGTCAAGAGCGACGAGTAAACTCACAAGATACGCAACTTTCGAGATATTCGGACGATCCCAAATTCGCCTTTCTCCCGATAGCCTACGTAGACGAAGCATCGCGGTTTTGTGCCCAGAGACTCTGTAATTGTGCTGACTTTTTTTCGTCGGTCGTGCGACGCCCGCACCGGGCGTCCACCGACCGAGGATTTCTCGTTTCCCCGTTAGACCCTACGTGACGAGTTTCGCTACGTCTCCCGACGACGTTCGTTCCCTCGATGGCGTGCGTCGAGGAAAATGCGCAGCTACGTGCCCAGGTACCTTGAAATTGGGCGAAATTTTTTCGTCGGTCGTGCGACGCCCGCACCGGGCGTCCACCGACCGAGAGATTTTACGTAGCTCGCTCATGCTTGCGTTGACGATATCTAAAGGAAATTATGGTTCTTCGTCGTCGGAGATAGGGACAGTGGGAATTTCGTTAAACCAAATGTTACGCACACGTGGACGATCCGGTGGGATTGGACTCAAGATTCGAGCGAGCATCCAAGCCCGCCGTTTACCCCGTTCGACCGCAACACGCGTCAAGAGCGACGAGTAAACTCACAAGATACGCAACTTTCGAGATATTCGGACGATCCCAAATTCGCCTTTCTCCCGATAGCCTACGTAGACGAAGCATCGCGGTTTTGTGCCCAGAGACTCTGTAATTGTGCTGACTTTTTTTCGTCGGTCGTGCGACGCCCGCACCGGGCGTCCACCGACCGAGGATTTCTCGTTCCTCCCCCGTTAGACCCTACGTGACGAGTTTCGCTACGTCTCCCGACGACGTTCGTTCCCTCGATGGCGTGCGTCGAGGAAAATGCGCAGCTACGTGCCCAGGTACCTTGAAATTGGGCGAAATATTTCGTCGGTCGTGCGACGCCCGCACCGGGCGTCCACCGACCGAGAGATTTTTACGTAGCTCGCTCATGCTTGCGTTGACGATATCTAAAGGAAATTATGGTTCTTCGTCGTCGGAGATAGGGACAGTGGGAATTTCGTTAATCCAAATGTTACGCACACGTGGACGATCCGGTGGGATTGGACTCAAGATTCGAGCGAGCATCCAAGCCCGCCGTTTACCCGTTCGACCGCAACACGCGTCAAGAGCGACGAGTAAACTCACAAGATACGCAACTTTCGAGATATTCGGACGATCCCAAATTCGCCTTTCTCCCCGATAGCCTACGTAGACGAAGCGTCGCGGTTTTGTGCCCAGAGACTCTGTAATTGTGCTGACTTTTTTTCGTCGGTCGTGCGACGCCCGCACCGGGCGTCCACCGACCGAGGATTTCTCGTTTCCCCGTTAGACCCTACGTGACCGAGTTTCGCTACGTCTCCCGACGACGTTCGTTCCCTCGATGGCGTGCGTCGAGGAAAAATGCGCAGCTACGTGCCCAGGTACCTTGAAATTGGGCGAAATTTTTCGTCGGTCGTGCGACGCCCGCACCGGGCGTCCACCGACCGAGAGATTTTACGTAGCTCGCTCATGCTTGCGTTGACGATATCTAAAGGAAATTATGGTTCTTCGTCGTCGGAGATAGGGACAGTGGGAATTTCGTTAAACCAAATGTTACGCACACGTGGACGATCCGGTGGGATTGGACTCAAGATTCGAGCGAGCATCCAAGCCCGCCGTTTACCCGTTCGACCGCAACACGCGTCAAGAGCGACGAGTAAACTCACAAGATACGCAACTTTCGAGATATTCGGACGATCCCAAATTCGCCTTTCTCCCGATAGCCTACGTAGACGAAGCATCGCGGTTTTGTGCCCAGAGACTCTGTAATTGTGCTGACTTTTTTTCGTCGGTCGTGCGACGCCCGCACCGGGCGTCCACCGACCGAGGATTTCTCGTTTCCCCGTTAGACCCTACGTGACGAGTTTCGCTACGTCTCCCGACGACGTTCGTTCCCTCGATGGCGTGCGTCGAGGAAAATGCGCAGCTACGTGCCCAGGTACCTTGAAATTGGGCGAAATATTTCGTCGGTCGTGCGACGCCCGCACCGGGCGTCCACCGACCGAGAGATTTTACGTAGCTCGCTCATGCTTGCGTTGACGATATCTAAAGGAAATTATGGTTCTTCGTCGTCGGAGATAGGGACAGTGGGAATTTCGTTAATCCAAATGTTACGCACACGTGGACGATCCGGTGGGATTGGACTCAAGATTCGAGCGAGCATCCAAGCCCGCCGTTTACCCGTTCGACCGA
>NW_025108590.1:32500-38707 GCF_019457755.1 Venturia canescens | reverse complement strand
TGGGGATCCTCCGAAAAAGCCCCAACCTTTAATGATAATGTCCGGTATCAATAAAGATGGAAAGGTGCGCACGGACCACTGGGTTGCCCACGACCCAAACATCGGGAGATAGAGAGGGAGGTGTGAGAGGGAACGGAGGGCCTGTCGCCGGCGTCGGCGCGGCCACTCCGACGGCAGGGAGTGATGCGGTGGCCGGTCAGGGTACCCCTATGGGTCCGCCGGCTTCACCGGGGGCGAAGAGGAAGGGCGCCGCCACTGTCCGACTCGGCTGGTTCCTCGTCGGCGGCAGAGACCGCCACGGGCGGGCGGCCGGGTCCGGCCTCGTGGAAGAAGGTGGCTTCGAAGAGGCGGGCTATGAAGAAGGCGGTCTATGACGGCCGCTGCGGTGTGGTGTCAGACGGGGCCGTGTCCGACTGGTCCGCTGACATGGAACTGAGCGACGACGGGGGCTCTCGGTTGGCGAGATCGGTTGCGATCGCCGCCGGGTCCAAGAGCGTCGCCTCGGGTTCCGGGGTGGTGCCGGGGGCGAGGCCGCCGGAGTTGGGCGAGGCGCGGGGCAAGAAGGGGAAGAAGAAAAAGGCCCAGGTGGGAGCCTCTGCGGCTGGGCCTGCGGCCCGCCCCTTGCAGCGGCCAGGTGTCGCAACGGCACCGGCTGCGCCGAGAGCGGGCGTGCAGGTGCCGCCCACTGCGTTTGGCGGCGAGGGGCCTCCGAGGACGGTCAGCCCCGTGGAGCTGATGGCGCGTGCCGAGCAGCTGGTCGGTGAGGTCAGGGCCCACGTTATGGACCCGGCGAACAAGGTCGTGAAGACCTCGGCCTCGTTCATCGGCGACAGGGTGGAGGGAATAATGTCCCTCCTGGTCGCCGTGACTGGCCGACTCGAGAGCTTGTCGGGCGAGTGCGCGGGGTTGCACTCGGCAACCGAGCTGCTCGTGCGCCAGGTGGGTGCGGGGTGCAGGGAATGCTGGGCCAGGCCCGCGGTCCCGCAGCTCCCGCGAACCCCGGGCGCCCACGCACGTTTGCCGAGGCCGTGGGGGCGCCGGCCCCCCGGAAACGCCCAGCCGAGACCGGCGGACGTGGCGGCGGTGCCGCGCCCCCCTAGACAGCGCCCGCCGCGGCGGCCCCCACGTGCGCCCCCAGCCAATGCCGTCCCTTATAAGGGCGGCGGAGGCTGGCTCGATGGGGCCCACGGCGGTCAGGGACCGCCTGAAGGCCCTCGTGAACCGGGGGAGGCGAACGTCTGCGTGACGGGTGTTAGAGTAGTTCAGGGTGGGGTCCTGGTTGAGACCCGCACGCAGGAAGAACTGCAGTTCTTCAGGTCAAGCGAGGCCATCCGCGAGGGTGGTCTGACCGTCGCTGCGCCGGAGGCGCCCCGGACTAAGGTCGCGGTGGTCGCTGTACCCGCGGGGCGAGACGGAGGCTGCGGTTCTGACCGCCATCCGGGCCCAAAACGCCCCTGACCTTTCGGAGCAGGAGTTCCGCGAGTCGGTCAGGGTCGGCCGGAAGATGAACGGCAGGGGGCCTGGCCCCCGGAGTTCCATGTGGGTGTTGGAGGCCGAGCCTCAGCTCGCGACTGTGCTGCTGCGCAATGGGCGAGTCCTCCTGGGCTGGCACTCGTGCGCCGTGCGGGACTACGTCGAGGCGGACCGGTGCTTCCGGTGCCTCGGCTTCGGCCACTCGGCGGCGTCCTGTCGCAAGCGCACGGTGACGTGCGGCTGGTGTGCCGGTGATGGCCACGTGGGCCGCCGGTTGCCCGGCGAGAGGGGGGCCTCCCTGCTGTACAAACTGCAGGGAGCACGGCCTAGGCGCTGCCCATGGCGCGCTGGACGGCACGTGCCCCCCTCTACCAGGAGGAGCTCGCCCTGGAAAGGGCCGCTGTGGCCGGGGAGCGGGACCGCCCCAGGGCCCCCCCGGCTGGTGACCCGAACGCCGGAAATGGCTAGCCAGCACCCTGAGCCGGTAGTTGCCGGTGGGCTGGGCGACCCGGAGTCACAGAGACTCCGGGTCCTCCAGTTAAACTGCCGGCGTTCCCGGGGGGTGATGGCTGAGCTCGGCCAAGCTCTCGTCGAGGGCCGCTACGCCGCTGCCCTGCTGCAGGAACCATACCTCCGTCGGGGGGGGTTCGTGGCGGGGCTGCCGGCCTGGATGCGGTCTTCCAGAGCGGCGACGGTAAAATCCGCCGTCGTTCTCGCGGACGACAACCTTGACGCGACGGTGGTTTGCGGTGCCTGGTGACGGGGGTGCGACGGTGTGGGTACGCGGTGTTTTGGTACAATGTACCTATGCTCCGTGTACTGCCGGCATGGGGTTCCTCTCGACAGCTATTTCCAATATTTGGAGTGGGTGTTTACCCACCTGCGAGAGGCCCCCGTGTTGGCAGGCATGGATGCGAACGCCGTGTCCCGCCTGTGGCACTCCAAGAACCGGTTCCGCGGCCATCAGAACGCAGCGCGGGGTGGCGAGTTCGAGGCGTTCATAGTCGCTCGCGACTTGGAGGTCCTGAACGAGCCATCCCGGGAGTTCACGTTCGACGGGCCCTGTCGGTAGGTCGGACATCGACGTCACTCTGGGTAAGGGTGTTGAGCGAGTGTACACGGTTGGGTGGGGAAATCCTGCCGGACCTGATACACTCGGACCACAATGCAATTTGTGTGACCCTTGCTCGGAGAGACGGCGGTGCGGATCTTCCGCTGCCTGCGCGCAGGTGGCGGACCGTTGGCGTGAACTGGGAAGCGTACCGGCGCCGCCCTGGCCCAGGCTGCGGTGGACGTCGATCGCGATGCGTTGGCGCTCGAGGGGCCTGTCGCCCTGGCAGAGGCGGTCACGACCCTGGTTCAGGGCGTGAACGATGCCCAGCTAGGTGGCGGCGGGGTACATGTCCGCGACGGAGATCTCGCTGGTGGTGCCGAGAGCTCACCTCGGCGAGGCGACTCGCCAGGCGAAGCAGGGTGGCCCTCCAGCGGGCCCGAAGACGAGAGGCTCCAGCGGAGGAACAGGCGAGCTCCGGGGTGCCTATAGAAGGCTGTACCGGAGTTACCACTGCCTGGTCCTCCAAAAGAAGGAGGACAACTGGCGGGAGTTCGTGGGGCGAGGTGGGCAACGCTGACCCTTGGGGATCCGCTTATAGGATCCTCAGGGGCCGGCGGGGCCCTGTCCGACATCGGCGGAGTGAGGGTTGGGGGGGTGCTCGCAACCTCCTGGGAAGCGAGCGCCAGGGCGCTGTTGGAGGCGTTTCTCTCCCGCGGCTTCCCATGCGGGAGCCCCGGGAGGAGCCGGTCCACCCGGTGCCTGACCCCCCCGGCCCCCGTGACGCTGGTGGAGATGAACCTCGCCCTTAGGAAGATGAAGGGGAGGAGCGCGCCTGGGCCCGACGGGATAACCGTCGGGATGGTCCGTGCGCTGGCCACCTTCGTGCCGGGCCTGATGGTGGCCATGTACAACGGATGCTTGGAAGCTGGAGTGTTCCCACCCCAGTGGAAAAGCGCCCGTGTCGTGGCCATCCTGAAGGGCCCCGGAAGCCGCCCGACGAGGCTGGGTCGTACCGACCGATCAGCCTCCTTTCGGTCCTGGGCAAGCTGCTGGAAAAGATTTGGTGATGAGACTGGAGGGGAGGGAGGTCCACTCCCTTTCCGACCGGCAGTTTTGGTTTCAGGGCCGGTAGGGGCACCGAGGATGCGTGGCACACGGCGATGAGGGTGGTCGATAGAGTCCCCCCACAACTATGTACTTGGTACGTTTGTGGATTTCAAGGGGGCCTTCGATCACCTGAGCTGGGACACGATCCTCGGGATCCTGGGCGCCGCCGGATGTCCTGAAATGGGCGTCTGGGCGGAGCTTCTTCAGCAATCGTCGGGCCTTCATGGCTTCCCGGTACGACCGGGTTGAGCTGGGTTGTCGAGCGGGGCTGCCCTCAGGGGTCAATGTCGGGGCCGATTCTATGGAATCTGGCCTCTGGACCCCCTGTTGCGGCGGCTCCGTGAGGCCGGCATTGAGGTCGTTGCCTATGCCGATGACACGCTCCTGATCTCTTCGGGGGACTCGCGCCTGAGTGTCGAAACTCAGGCCTCCGCGTCCCCTCGAGGTGTGAGGGAGTGGGGTGCCAGTGCCGCGGTTGAGATCTCTCGGGACAAGACCGTGTGCATGGTGCTTCGCGGGAAGTTCGCGAACACCAGGTACCCCAGGGTCCTCCTGGGCCGGGACATCGTGCCCTACAAGGAGGGAGGTCAAGTACTCTGGGAGTTCTCGTAGGTGAGCGGCTCGATTTTGAGCCCCACTTGCGAGAGCTCAATGGGAAGATCCTCTCGCTTGTGGGGCAACTGCGGCGGGTGATGCGGCGAGATTGGGGCCTCCGGCGCCGGACCATCGGCTCCTGGTACCGGGGGGCTCTTCGTACCGTGCGCGCTGTATGGTGCCCCGGTTTGGGGCGGCTTCGTGAGGGCGAGGGCGACGGCAAGAGGCGCAGCTCAACAGGGCTCAGCGCTCGGTCCTCCTCGCCACACTGTTCGTCTGCCGGACTGTTTCGACAGAGGCGATGACGGTGCTCATGGGCGAGCTCCCGTGGGACTTAGAGGCGAAGCTCCTCGAGGCAGTGTACTGCCTCAGGAAGGGTTTGCCGTCCCCTGGGGGCCCGACGGAGTTAATGGCGGGGAGGTACCCACGACCAAGGCCCAGGCGCGCGAGGCGGTCTTGGGCCGAGTGGGGGGTGCGTTGGCGGGATTGCCCGAAGGGCGGGACGACCCGCCTCTTCGTTCCCGATCCCGCGGTGCCTGCGAAGCTCCTGAGGGGGAGTTTGCTTCGGCCTCCAAACGGGTTACTTGCTGACGGGGCACGGGTCGCTGAATGAGTACCTCCACCGAGAACTCTCGAAGCGACCCCGATGTGCCGGTGCGGAGAGGCCGAGGAGACTTCCCCTCACGTCCTGCTGGATTGCCGGTTGTACGGGGAGCGGCGAGGCCTGTTAGGCATGGGTGTCCGGCGGGGCGATGACGGTGCCTGGGAGCTTCAAGGAGTTTTCCATCGACCGAGAGATTCAGGCGCTGAGGAGCTTCGCGGGCTGGGCCTTTGACGAAAGGGCCCGGGCCGCCGAGGATTAGGCAGGAAAGGAGGTTCACGCAGGGGAGGGTTCAGTAGGCTGCTGGCCTCTGGCCCTTTCGGGTCTGGCGGCACCCGCGTACCCGAGCTGGCCGACCGCTGCCTGGCTGGCTTAGAGCCTTATGCGGAGCAGGCCGTGTAGGCCTGCGAACGTCCGACCAATGACGCAAGATTGGTACCGCGGGGGCCGGGAAGCCCGGTGACCGCTAACGCGGCCGCCGCCCGGCCAGTGAGGTTGGACTCGCGGGGGCAGTGGTTAGACGCGTGTGAGTTGCGCAACATCTCAACTCGGGTGCGGTCCTGCATAGGCCGCAGGGAGGTTGGAAAGTACTCCCCCCTTTGCCAAGGGGCCTGTCCGGGCTAAGCCACCCGGTCAGGAATTGGCAGCCGCCTCGGTTCTGGCACGGGGTGCATAACGCGCGTGCAAGGATCCGGGGCGGTGCGCTGGTTGGGCGTGATCCCAACCCCACGCACTTGGGTGCCGTGTCGTATGCCGAGAGGCGGAGACGGCACGTTAAATACAAATTAGGTGAATTACTTGTCCCTATCTCCGACGACGAAGAACCATAATTTCCCTTTTAGATATCGTCAACGCAAGCATGAGCGAGCTACGTAAAATCTCTCGGTCGGTGGACGCCCGGTGCGGGCGTCGCACGACCGACGAAATATTTCGCCCATTTCAAAGGTACCTGGGCACGTAGCTGCGCATTTTCCTCGACGCAACGCCATCGAGGGAACGAACGTCGTCGGGAGACGTAGCGAAACTCGTCTCGTAGGGTCTAACGGGGGAAACGAGAAATCCTCGGTCGGTGGACGCCCCGTGCGGGCGTCGCACGACCGACGAAAAATGTTCATTTTCTCAGAATATTATCTTCGATAACTCCAACAGCTCTGCTAATGTATATTTTTGTACCCATTCGTCGTGCTTCGTCAAACGCGGGACAGAAGCGAGCATAATCATTACAAATCTATTTATATCTGTCTTCCCCATGTATATTGATTTCAAGTTCTTCATTTCGATATTGTTGAATTATTATATTGTTCATATTGACAAAACGTAGATTAAAAATTGTCAAACTGTCCGAAGAACTTTGTTAACTCATCCTCCCTGCTCGTCA
>NW_025108590.1:15000-22500 GCF_019457755.1 Venturia canescens | reverse complement strand
GGATTATTTCTCGTATTCAAAGTAAAGCAATGAGCGTCGAAAGTTTTCGGATTCGGAGACAAGCAATGCGCGTTAGATAATTTTCGTAATCAAAGATAAGTAATGCATGTCGATTATTTCACAGGGGCAATGGCAAGTAATAAACGTCGAATTTTCCTCGAATACTAAGACAGGCAATGCGCGTCGACCGATTTCTATATGCAAAATCTAACAATGACTGATGAGAAAAGCTTAACGTGATTATCGAGCAGTCAACGAATGACGTCGCACGACCGACGAAAAAAAGTCAGCACAATTACAGAGTCTCTGGGCACAAAACCGCGATGTCCCTATCTCCGACGACGAAAAACCATAATTTCCTTTAGATATCGTCAACGCAAGCATGAGCGAGCTACGTAAAATCTCTCGGTCGGTGGACGCCCGGTGCGGGCGTCGCACGACCGACGAAATATTTCGCCCAATTTCAAGGTACCTGGGCACGTAGCTGCGCATTTTCCTCGACGCACGCCATCGAGGGAACGAACGTCGTCGGGAGACGTAGCGAAACTCGTCACGTAGGGTCTAACGGGGAAACGAGAAATCCTCGGTCGGTGGACGCCCGGTGCGGGCGTCGCACGACCGACGAAAAAAAGTCAGCACAATTACAGAGTCTCTGGGCACAAAACCGCGATGCTTCGTCTACGTAGGCTATCGGGAGAAAGGCGAATTTGGGATCGTCCGAATATCTCGAAAGTTGCGTATCTTGTGAGTTTACTCGTCGCTCTTGACGCGTGTTGCGGTCGAACGGGTAAACGGCGGGCTTGGATGCTCGCTCGAATCTTGAGTCCAATCCCACCGGATCGTCCACGTGTGCGTAACATTTGGTTTAACGAAATTCCCACTGTCCCTATCTCCGACGACGAAGAACCATAATTTCCTTTAGATATCGTCAACGCAAGCATGAGCGAGCTACGTAAAATCTCTCGGTCGGTGGACGCCCGGTGCGGGCGTCGCACGACCGACGAAAAATTTCGCCCAATTTCAAGGTACCTGGGCACGTAGCTGCGCATTTTCCTCGACGCACGCCATCGAGGGAACGAACGTCGTCGGGAGACGTAGCGAAACTCGTCACGTAGGGTCTAACGGGGAAACGAGAAATCCTCGGTCGGTGGACGCCCGGTGCGGGCGTCGCACGACCGACGAAAAAAAGTCAGCACAATTACAGAGTCTCTGGGCACAAAACCGCGATGCTTCGTCTACGTAGGCTATCGGGAGAAACGCGAATTTGGGATCGTCCGAATATCTCGAAAGTTGCGTATCTTGTGAGTTTACTCGTCGCTCTTGACGCGTGTTGCGGTCGAACGGGTAAACGGCGGGCTTGGATGCTCGCTCGAATCTTGAGTCCAATCCCACCGGATCGTCCACGTGTGCGTAACATTTGGTTTAACGAAATTCCCACTGTCCCTATCTCCGAACGGGTGGGTGGTGTAGACCACATGGCACTCACCCTTAAAGCTCGCGGGGTCGTCTACGACCTTTGCGAACAGTGTCGGGTCAGCTGCAAAGCAAAGTAGCGGGCTCGCGTTCATTCGTCGATATGTGGGAGGGGGTTAGCGCTGAGCGCCCTCGACCGTGACTCGTCCGATGCATAGCATCATGGTCGTGGAGGGAGCTCCACCAACACGAGTAGACTTGTCTATCCTCACGAAAGTGAGGTGAAGGTGTGCGGAGGTCCTGTTCAGCTCGATAGGTGTGTCTGCCCGTCCCTACTCTGAGCTGCAGGATCTGTCGGTGAACGGTATGTTGATAAGCGGGTTTCGCAGGGGAGGATCCAGGCGTCTTCGTGACCCGGTCCTTTCGGGCTTGGCGCTCCCGCGCACCCGAGCTGGCGTTGCCACCGCCTGGCTGGCTAGGAGCCTAAAGTGGAAGTAGGTCATGCTATGGCCTGCGAGTGTCTGACCAATGACATGCAAGATTGGGACCATGGGGACCGGGAAGCCCCTTCGGCGACTTCGGTCGTCGTTGCCCGGTCAGATGGGTTTGGCCTCGTGGGGGCAGTTGGTAGCGAGCGTGTGAGTTGCGCTAAAAATCAGCTCGGGAGCGGTCCCTCCTTAGGCCGTAGGGAGGTCCTAGAAAGTACTCCCCGCCTTACCAAGGTGTCTGCTCGGGCTAGCCCCCGAAAGGAAAATTGGGAGCCACGTGTGGCGCGCTGATACGGCGTATCCGGACCCCTCGCACTTGGGTGCCGTGTCGTAAGCCGACAGGCGGAGACGGCACGTTAAATACAACAGGTAGACGTATGTCCCTATCTCCGACGACGAAGAACCATAATTTCCTTTAGATATCGTCAACGCAAGCATGAGCGAGCTACGTAAAATCTCTCGGTCGGTGGACGCCCGGTGCGGGCGTCGCACGACCGACGAAATATTTCGCCCAATTTCAAGGTACCTGGGCACGTAGCTGCGCATTTTCCTCGACGCACGCCATCGAGGGAACGAACGTCGTCGGGAGACGTAGCGAAACTCGTCACGTAGGGTCTAACGGGGAAACGAGAAATCCTCGGTCGGTGGACGCCCGGTGCGGGCGTCGCACGACCGACGAAAAAAAGTCAGCACAATTACAGAGTCTCTGGGCACAAAACCGCGATGCTTCGTCTACGTAGGCTATCGGGAGAAAGGCGAATTTGGGATCGTCCGAATATCTCGAAAGTTGCGTATCTTGTGAGTTTACTCGTCGCTCTTGACGCGTGTTGCGGTCGAACGGGTAAACGGCGGGCTTGGATGCTCGCTCGAATCTTGAGTCCAATCCCACCGGATCGTCCACGTGTGCGTAACATTTGGTTTAACGAAATTCCCACTGTCCCTATCTCCGACGACGAAGAACCATAATTTCCTTTAGATATCGTCAACGCAAGCATGAGCGAGCTACGTAAAATCTCTCGGTCGGTGGACGCCCGGTGCGGGCGTCGCACGACCGACGAAATATTTCGCCCAATTTCAAGGTACCTGGGCACGTAGCTGCGCATTTTCCTCGACGCACGCCATCGAGGGAACGAACGTCGTCGGGAGACGTAGCGAAACTCGTCACGTAGGGTCTAACGGGGAAACGAGAAATCCTCGGTCGGTGGACGCCCGGTGCGGGCGTCGCACGACCGACGAAAAAAAGTCAGCACAATTACAGAGTCTCTGGGCACAAAACCGCGATGCTTCGTCTACGTAGGCTATCGGGAGAAAGGCGAATTTGGGATCGTCCGAATATCTCGAAAGTTGCGTATCTTGTGAGTTTACTCGTCGCTCTTGACGCGTGTTGCGGTCGAACGGGTAAACGGCGGGCTTGGATGCTCGCTCGAATCTTGAGTCCAATCCCACCGGATCGTCCACGTGTGCGTAACATTTGGTTTAACGAAATTCCCACTGTCCCTATCTCCGACGACGAAGAACCATAATTTCCTTTAGATATCGTCAACGCAAGCATGAGCGAGCTACGTAAAATCTCTCGGTCGGTGGACGCCCGGTGCGGGCGTCGCACGACCGACGAAATATTTCGCCCAATTTCAAGGTACCTGGGCACGTAGCTGCGCATTTTCCTCGACGCACGCCATCGAGGGAACGAACGTCGTCGGGAGACGTAGCGAAACTCGTCACGTAGGGTCTAACGGGGAAACGAGAAATCCTCGGTCGGTGGACGCCCGGTGCGGGCGTCGCACGACCGACGAAAAAAAGTCAGCACAATTACAGAGTCTCTGGGCACAAAACCGCGATGCTTCGTCTACGTAGGCTATCGGGAGAAAGGCGAATTTGGGATCGTCCGAATATCTCGAAAGTTGCGTATCTTGTGAGTTTACTCGTCGCTCTTGACGCGTGTTGCGGTCGAACGGGTAAACGGCGGGCTTGGATGCTCGCTCGAATCTTGAGTCCAATCCCACCGGATCGTCCACGTGTGCGTAACATTTGGTTTAACGAAATTCCCACTGTCCCTATCTCCGACGACGAAGAACCATAATTTCCTTTAGATATCGTCAACGCAAGCATGAGCGAGCTACGTAAAATCTCTCGGTCGGTGGACGCCCGGTGCGGGCGTCGCACGACCGACGAAATATTTCGCCCAATTTCAAGGTACCTGGGCACGTAGCTGCGCATTTTCCTCGACGCACGCCATCGAGGGAACGAACGTCGTCGGGAGACGTAGCGAAACTCGTCACGTAGGGTCTAACGGGGAAACGAGAAATCCTCGGTCGGTGGACGCCCGGTGCGGGCGTCGCACGACCGACGAAAAAAAGTCAGCACAATTACAGAGTCTCTGGGCACAAAACCGCGATGCTTCGTCTACGTAGGCTATCGGGAGAAAGGCGAATTTGGGATCGTCCGAATATCTCGAAAGTTGCGTATCTTGTGAGTTTACTCGTCGCTCTTGACGCGTGTTGCGGTCGAACGGGTAAACGGCGGGCTTGGATGCTCGCTCGAATCTTGAGTCCAATCCCACCGGATCGTCCACGTGTGCGTAACATTTGGTTTAACGAAATTCCCACTGTCCCTATCTCCGACGACGAAGAACCATAATTTCCTTTAGATATCGTCAACGCAAGCATGAGCGAGCTACGTAAAATCTCTCGGTCGGTGGACGCCCGGTGCGGGCGTCGCACGACCGACGAAAAATTTCGCCCAATTTCAAGGTACCTGGGCACGTAGCTGCGCATTTTCCTCGACGCACGCCATCGAGGGAACGAACGTCGTCGGGAGACGTAGCGAAACTCGTCACGTAGGGTCTAACGGGGAAACGAGAAATCCTCGGTCGGTGGACGCCCGGTGCGGGCGTCGCACGACCGACGAAAAAAAGTCAGCACAATTACAGAGTCTCTGGGCACAAAACCGCGATGCTTCGTCTACGTAGGCTATCGGGAGAAACGCGAATTTGGGATCGTCCGAATATCTCGAAAGTTGCGTATCTTGTGAGTTTACTCGTCGCTCTTGACGCGTGTTGCGGTCGAACGGGTAAACGGCGGGCTTGGATGCTCGCTCGAATCTTGAGTCCAATCCCACCGGATCGTCCACGTGTGCGTAACATTTGGTTTAACGAAATTCCCACTGTCCCTATCTCCGACGACGAAGAACCATAATTTCCTTTAGATATCGTCAACGCAAGCATGAGCGAGCTACGTAAAATCTCTCGGTCGGTGGACGCCCGGTGCGGGCGTCGCACGACCGACGAAATATTTCGCCCAATTTCAAGGTACCTGGGCACGTAGCTGCGCATTTTCCTCGACGCACGCCATCGAGGGAACGAACGTCGTCGGGAGACGTAGCGAAACTCGTCACGTAGGGTCTAACGGGGAAACGAGAAATCCTCGGTCGGTGGACGCCCGGTGCGGGCGTCGCACGACCGACGAAAAAAAGTCAGCACAATTACAGAGTCTCTGGGCACAAAACCGCGATGCTTCGTCTACGTAGGCTATCGGGAGAAAGGCGAATTTGGGATCGTCCGAATATCTCGAAAGTTGCGTATCTTGTGAGTTTACTCGTCGCTCTTGACGCGTGTTGCGGTCGAACGGGTAAACGGCGGGCTTGGATGCTCGCTCGAATCTTGAGTCCAATCCCACCGGATCGTCCACGTGTGCGTAACATTTGGATTAACGAAATTCCCACTGTCCCTATCTCCTAACGGGTGGGTGGTGTAGACCACATGGCACTCACCCTTAAAGCTCGCGGGGTCGTCTACGACCTTTGCGAACAGTGTCGGGTCAGCTGCAAAGCAAAGTAGCGGGCTCGCGTTCATTCGTCGATATGTGGGAGGGGGTTAGCGCTGAGCGCCCTCGACCGTGACTCGTCCGATGCATAGCATCATGGTCGTGGAGGGAGCTCCACCAACACGAGTAGACTTGTCTATCCTCACGAAAGTGAGGTGAAGGTGTGCGGAGGTCCTGTTCAGCTCGATAGGTGTGTCTGCCCGTCCCTACTCTGAGCTGCAGGATCTGTCGGTGAACGGTTTGTTGATAAGCGGGTTTCGCAGGGGAGGATCCAGGCGTCTTCGTGACCCGGTCCTTTCGGGCTTGGCGCTCCCGCGCACCCGAGCTGGCGTTGCCACCGCCTGGCTGGCTAGGAGCCTAAAGTGGAAGTAGGTCATGCTATGGCCTGCGAGTGTCTGACCAATGACATGCAAGATTGGGACCATGGGGACCGGGAAGCCCCTTCGGCGACTTCGGTCGTCGTTGCCCGGTCAGATGGGTTTGGCCTCGTGGGGGCAGTTGGTAGCGAGCGTGTGAGTTGCGCTAAAAATCAGCTCGGGAGCGGTCCCTCCTTAGGCCGTAGGGAGGTCCTAGAAAGTACTCCCCGCCTTACCAAGGCGTCTGCTCGGGCTAGCCCCCGTAAGGAAAATTGGGAGCCACGTGTGGCGCGCTGATACGGCGTATCCGGACCCCTCGCACTTGGGTGCCGTGTCGTAAGCCGACAGGCGGAGACGGCACGTTAAATACAACAGGTAGACGTATGTCCCTATCTCCTACGACGAAGAACCATAATTTCCTTTAGATATCGTCAACGCAAGCATGAGCGAGCTACGTAAAATCTCTCGGTCGGTGGACGCCCGGTGCGGGCGTCGCACGACCGACGAAAAATTTCGCCCAATTTCAAGGTACCTGGGCACGTAGCTGCGCATTTTCCTCGACGCACGCCATCGAGGGAACGAACGTCGTCGGGAGACGTAGCGAAACTCGTCACGTAGGGTCTAACGGGGAAACGAGAAATCCTCGGTCGGTGGACGCCCCGTGCGGGCGTCGCACGACCGACGAAAAAAAAGTCAGCACAATTACAGAGTCTCTGGGCACAAAACCGCGATGCTTCGTCTACGTAGGCTATCGGGAGAAAGGCGAATTTGGGATCGTCCGAATATCTCGAAAGTTGCGTATCTTGTGAGTTTACTCGTCGCTCTTGACGCGTGTTGCGGTCGAACGGGTAAACGGCGGGCTTGGATGCTCGCTCGAATCTTGAGTCCAATCCCACCGGATCGTCCACGTGTGCGTAACATTTGGATTAACGAAATTCCCACTGTCCCTATCTCCCGGGTCAGCTGCAAAGCAAAGTAGCGGGCTCGCGTTCATTCGTCGATATGTGGGAGGGGGTTAGCGCTGAGCGCCCTCGACCGTGACTCGTCCGATGCATAGCATCATGGTCGTGGAGGGAGCTCCACCAACACGAGTAGACTTGTCTATCCTCACGAAAGTGAGGTGAAGGTGTGCGGAGGTCCTGTTCAGCTCGATAGGTGTGTCTGCCCGTCCCTACTCTGAGCTGCAGGATCTGTCGGTGAACGGTTTGTTGATAAGCGGGTTTCGCAGGGGAGGATCCAGGCGTCTTCGTGACCCGGTCCTTTCGGGCTTGGCGCTCCCGCGCACCCGAGCTGGCGTTGCCACCGCCTGGCTGGCTAGGAGCCTAAAGTGGAAGTAGGTCATGCTATGGCCTGCGAGTGTCTGACCAATGACATGCAAGATTGGGACCATGGGGACCGGGAAGCCCCTTCGGCGACTTCGGT
>NW_025108590.1:0-2500 GCF_019457755.1 Venturia canescens | reverse complement strand
AACGAACGTCGTCGGGAGACGTAGCGAAACTCGTCACGTAGGGTCTAACGGGGAAACGAGAAATCCTCGGTCGGTGGACGCCCGGTGCGGGCGTCGCACGACCGACGAAAAAAAGTCAGCACAATTACAGAGTCTCTGGGCACAAAACCGCGATGCTTCGTCTACGTAGGCTATCGGGAGAAAGGCGAATTTGGGATCGTCCGAATATCTCGAAAGTTGCGTATCTTGTGAGTTTACTCGTCGCTCTTGACGCGTGTTGCGGTCGAACGGGTAAACGGCGGGCTTGGATGCTCGCTCGAATCTTGAGTCCAATCCCACCGGATCGTCCACGTGTGCGTAACATTTGGTTTAACGAAATTCCCACTGTCCCTATCTCCGACGACGAAGAACCATAATTTCCTTTAGATATCGTCAACGCAAGCATGAGCGAGCTACGTAAAATCTCTCGGTCGGTGGACGCCCGGTGCGGGCGTCGCACGACCGACGAAATATTTCGCCCAATTTCAAGGTACCTGGGCACGTAGCTGCGCATTTTCCTCGACGCACGCCATCGAGGGAACGAACGTCGTCGGGAGACGTAGCGAAACTCGTCACGTAGGGTCTAACGGGGAAACGAGAAATCCTCGGTCGGTGGACGCCCGGTGCGGGCGTCGCACGACCGACGAAAAAAAGTCAGCACAATTACAGAGTCTCTGGGCACAAAACCGCGATGCTTCGTCTACGTAGGCTATCGGGAGAAAGGCGAATTTGGGATCGTCCGAATATCTCGAAAGTTGCGTATCTTGTGAGTTTACTCGTCGCTCTTGACGCGTGTTGCGGTCGAACGGGTAAACGGCGGGCTTGGATGCTCGCTCGAATCTTGAGTCCAATCCCACCGGATCGTCCACGTGTGCGTAACATTTGGATTAACGAAATTCCCACTGTCCCTATCTCCTAACGGGTGGGTGGTGTAGACCACATGGCACTCACCCTTAAAGCTCGCGGGGTCGTCTACGACCTTTGCGAACAGTGTCGGGTCAGCTGCAAAGCAAAGTAGCGGGCTCGCGTTCATTCGTCGATATGTGGGAGGGGGTTAGCGCTGAGCGCCCTCGACCGTGACTCGTCCGATGCATAGCATCATGGTCGTGGGAGGGAGCTCCACCAACACGAGTAGACTTGTCTATCCTCACGAAAGTGAGGTGAAGGTGTGCGGAGGTCCTGTTCAGCTCGATAGGTGTGTCTGCCCGTCCCTACTCTGAGCTGCAGGATCTGTCGGTGAACGATGTGTTGATAAGCGGGTTTCGCAGGGGAGGATCCAGGCGTCTTCGTGACCCGGTCCTTTCGGGCTTGGCGCTCCCGCGCACCCGAGCTGGCGTTGCCACCGCCTGGCTGGCTAGGAGCCTAAAGTGGAAGTAGGTCATGCTATGACCTGCGAGTGTCTGACCAATGACATGCAAGATTGGGACCATGGGGACCGGGAAGCCCCTTCGGCGACTTCGGTCGTCGTTGCCCGGTCAGATGGGTTTGGCCTCGTGGGGGCAGTTGGTAGCGAGCGTGTGAGTTGCGCTAAAAATCAGCTCGGGAGCGGTCCCTCCTTAGGCCGTAGGGAGGTCCTAGAAAGTACTCCCCGCCTTACCAAGGTGTCTGCTCGGGCTAGCCCCCGAAAGGAAAATTGGGAGCCACGTGTGGCGCGCTGATACGGCGTATCCGGACCCCTCGCACTTGGGTGCCGTGTCGTAAGCCGACAGGCGGAGACGGCACGTTAAATACAACAGGTAGACGTATGTCCCTATCTCCGACGACGAAGAACCATAATTTCCTTTAGATATCGTCAACGCAAGCATGAGCGAGCTACGTAAAATCTCTCGGTCGGTGGACGCCCGGTGCGGGCGTCGCACGACCGACGAAATATTTCGCCCAATTTCAAGGTACCTGGGCACGTAGCTGCGCATTTTCCTCGACGCACGCCATCGAGGGAACGAACGTCGTCGGGAGACGTAGCGAAACTCGTCACGTAGGGTCTAACGGGGAAACGAGAAATCCTCGGTCGGTGGACGCCCGGTGCGGGCGTCGCACGACCGACGAAAAAAAGTCAGCACAATTACAGAGTCTCTGGGCACAAAACCGCGATGCTTCGTCTACGTAGGCTATCGGGAGAAAGGCGAATTTGGGATCGTCCGAATATCTCGAAAGTTGCGTATCTTGTGAGTTTACTCGTCGCTCTTGACGCGTGTTGCGGTCGAACGGGTAAACGGCGGGCTTGGATGCTCGCTCGAATCTTGAGTCCAATCCCACCGGATCGTCCCCACGTGTGCGTAACATTTGGTTTAACGAAATTCCCACTGTCCCTATCTCCGACGACGAAGAACCATAATTTCCTTTAGATATCGTCAACGCAAGCATGAGCGAGCTACGTAAAATCTCTCGGTCGGTGGACGCCCGGTGCGGGCGTCGCACGACCGACGAAAAATTTCGCCCAATTTCAAGGTACCTGGGCACGTAGCTGCGCATTTTCCTCGAA